>NC_058518.1:484829316-485129711 GCF_904849725.1 Hordeum vulgare subsp. vulgare | reverse complement strand
ACCGATGATTTGAGTAGGTATGGGTATATCTACTTGATGAAGAACAAATCTGAGACATTTGAAAAGTTCAAGGAATTTCAGAGTGAGGTCGAGAATCAACGTGACGGAAAAATTAAGTGTCTACGATCTGATCGTGGAGGAGAACATTTGAGTCACGAGTTTGGCACACACCTAAGGAAGTGTGAAATCGTTTCACAACTGACACCGCCTGGCACACCGCAACGCAATGGAGTGTCTGAACGTCGTAATCGCACTTTATTAGATATGGTACGACCTATGATGTCTCTTACCGACTTACCGCTATCATTGTGGGGATACACATTAGAAACTGCAGCATTTAGGACAGTATAACCGAGCCTAAACGGAGCCCTCTCACGCCCTCGCGTTTTGTGGCCGTTAGATCACACATTAGGGTCGTTTTTAACCGTTAGATATGCTGTCCTAAGGGGCTGCTACTCCACAAGAAAAATCTGAGACCTGTGGTTCATCGGGCCTTTTTTCCGGCCCATTAACCTCTATGCCAATCATCAGAGCCCGCCAGATTAGTAACCGGTTCGTCTATATCGACAGAATCATACCAACGCTCCTCATCCGACTTCTCATCTCTCTCACGACCTAGAGTCCTGGACGAACCCTAGGTATGTTGTGGCCATACCGCCACTGGTTTGCCAAGGAATCCCCGCGCTGGAGGATGGCAGCGTGGTCGCTGACAGTGAAGGGAGCGCGGACATGGATGGCCCGGCGGACGCCATCATCATTGGAGCCGGGATGGCCAGATCTGCCCTCGCCTACACGCTCGGAAAGGTGACATGTTTTTTCCTTACTTCTCCGTCCTTCCATTCCGTTGGTTAGGCACGAAGTTCTTGTTTTTTTAGACTCGAAATTTGTGGTTCCTGTTTCTTGTGAGAACAAAGACTGAATTTGTATTCAACAAACAACACTGATTGAATTTTGTATTCAACGAGGTTGGCTGTTGGCGCAAGGATCAAAATTTCAACGATTTTTCTGTAGGACCTCTTGATTCAGTTCAGGAAGCCAACTACTCACCTTTTCGTCAAAAAGGTAATGTGACCGCTTTTGATATGGGTAGATGTATGGAAGTCATGTGGCGGCCCTTGATCTGGGACAGATTCATGTAGTGAATAATTTTAATTTGTCGTAATTCGACTGGTGTTTTCTTTGCGTGGTTTCCCCTTGGGTAAAAGCTAAGCCTCTATCATGCAGGCATGCAGCTTGTTATTTGTTGATGTTGGGGACGTGGAATACATATGGTGTTGGGAAGGTGTTCCTTAAATATCATGTCATGCAAGTCTAAATAGGAAACAAATCTCACCCAAAAAGCCGTTGTACAAAATCGAGCCGTGGTACAATATCATGTGATGCAACTTGTCAAATAAGTTAAATAAGTTAAAGTGCCCAGCGAGGTTATTGGTTTAGATGATCTTCGATTGACTGCATGGGTATTTTTATGATGCTTGCTGCTTGTACACCTTTTTTTTGCCGGAAGTTTGGTATGATTTTCATGATGCGCATTTCTTTAACTTATCCTGGAGTATTCATTTTAAAATTATATTTTTAATTAATTTCTATTCATATCACAAACTTGGTATTGTGATCAGTCCATGTTTTAGATGGTTGATCTGAACATTAGAACATACATATTGTTATGCACACTGTTTTTACTCAAAGCTGGTCATGTCATGCTTGATCTCAGTGTATATCTTGGCAAAACCATATATGATGACAGACGATTATTATTTTGCAATCAGGATCACATTGTGGAGATAGCATCATGGGAAGAAGAATCCCAACTTTCATATTGTATCAGGTGAAGTAGCAACCTGTCTCTAGCTTTATCATGTCATCACAGATGTTTGCAACTTTATTATATTTGAGTAATGTCCTATTTTCGTATTCTAACACTGGCAGGGCACAAAATTCCTACTTGTCTAATTTAGAGAAACATATGGGAACTACGTTTGAGAAATGTTGTCAACCTTAGGTTGCTACTATAAGAAAGGGGTGTGTATATGGCCACTTTTTTGTTATGTCAAGAAGATTCAAGGACAACTAGGCGGGGTTTAAGACATGGCCTTTACAACTTCCTAATCTTTGTGATCATCTCATCTTTTATTCAGATCGCTACTAACAAAAGAAAATGTAATTATAATCCAATTTTCCAATAGGGTGGATTTCTTGACAAGATTATAAGGTGATGGGACAATCTTCCTACCGCCAAGTCTAATCATGTAATCCTGCATGTGGAATTATTTCCTGTCTCAGCAAATTAGATATTCTCACCACTGAGGATGAATACGAGATTAGTGAGGTATTGTGATGCTTTTTCGCCTTCACACTTTTGGTAGAATTAATCGAATAAAAACATTTTCGCCCATCGAACACTTAGAGGGTATGGTTGATGCCTTCATGGTGTATATGCATGACGTCTTCATTGTTGTTCACTAAAAATGTACTAATTCTTAGAAACACTAATGATTATTCTCTGCACCGCGCCTTAAATGGTTTACATAGATGCACTTTCCAATCAGTACTTGCATTGTTTAGTTTTTTGTCTTACTTCGGCTACAAATAATCCTTGGACGTGAGGAATAACATCATGAGTTTTGCAGCCCAATTTTGGCTCACATTTTGGATGCCCATTGGATAAGGGAAATAAGCAATATAGACAAATTAGATGCTTCCATCTATATCTGCTTTAAAATTAATATGTTGTAGAATGAGATGATTTCATATAAATGTTTCTCTTAACTGAAATGTGGAAACTAAGCTTTTTCAAGTTATCTAACTATATATTTATCTACAACTAACGGCACAATATGTTCCATGCATATTGGCAAACCGTGGAGCAGTTGGGTGAAGCTACATCTATTTCTCCCTATAGAAAAAATAACTGTATCTGTTGTTTACTTTGGTGTGCAACATTATCGTAGAGCTTACCCAACATCCATTTCTATTTATAGGAAAAATAAATGCCCGCCTGCCTCATAGGAAGTTCGTCTGGTGCACAATTATTTGTTGAAAGGAACATGAGCTTCTATGTCAAAATTATCACAAGTTAACGCAATTCAGTCTGTTCTTCAAATTTATGACTACTATTTTTTTGGTTATATGCTACATTTTATTAGGAACAAGGCTGAGAAAAGGAGTGATGTTCTTCTCTGTGTACTATAACCGTGGATTATCAAAAGTTTTCTTTTTGCAACATGCCAAAAAGCAAAAGGAATGGCCATTTCAAACCAAGACACGAAGCATGAGCATTTAACCTTGTATAGTTTCAGTTAAATATACTTATTTATTACAATGGGAGTACTTTACGAGAATTGTATTGTATACCTTATAAATTCTATATCAATTTCTGATCAAGCTCCAATGTGTTTCCAGTATTGTTATTCTTTGAGGCAACCTCAACTCAATAAAAGTTTAGCTACTGATTCTTGCTTATCCAGCCAAACTTTTATTTTCTCTTATTGATATATGTATGAAAATGCCTATCCTTCTACTGAAAAATAGACGGGCGCTTGAGATCTGAACTCAAACAAACCATAAGCACGTTAGGCCTAAGAAAAGAAAAGCTCAACACACTTCTTTCTTGCAATCTAATAAGATTCCTCTATTCAATTTTGTACCAATATTTCCCAAAAATTAAAAGACAAGCACAAACACGGGAAAACACATGACTTCAAAACATTGTAAACACATGTATACAAATTACTGCAAACTCCTAATAATTACAGAAGACAAATTAGACGGGTGCGGCAACGCGCGCCTTCAACGATCTAGTTCACTTTAAATAGGGCACCGTCTAAATCCGTTGAGACGACACCGTATGAACTATGGTTTGGGAAGAAACCTAAGTTGTCGTTTCTTAAAGTTTGGGGCTGTGATGCTTATGTGAAGAAACTTCAACAAGAAAAGCTCGAACCCAAAGCGGAGAAATGCGTATTCATAGGATACCCTAAGGAAACTATTGGGTATACCTTCTATCTTAGATCCGAAGGTAAAACCTTTGTTGCCAAGAACGGGTCCTTTCTAGAGAAAGAGTTTCTCTCGAAAGAAGTAAGTGGGAGGAAGGTAGAACTTGATGAGGTAATTACACCCCCTCTCGAACAGGATAGTAGTGCAGCGCGGGAAGTTGTTCCTGTGGCGCATACACCAACTGAAGAGGAAGTTAATGATGATGATCATGAAGCTTCGGATCAAGTTACTACTGAACCGCGAAGGTCCACAAGGGCACGCTCCGCACCAGAGTGGTACGGCAACCCTGTGATGGAAATCATGTTGTTAGACAACGGTGAACCTTCGAACTATGAAGAAGCGATGGCGGGCCCGGATTCCAACAAATGGCTTGAAGCTATGAAATCCGAGATAGGATCCATGTATGAGAACAAAGTATGGACTTTGGTGGACTTGCCCGATGACCGACGAGCCATAGAAAATAAATGGATCTTCAAGAAGAAGACTGATGCAAACGGTAATGTACCGTTTATAAAGCTCGACTTGTCTCAAAGGGTTTTCGACAAATTCAAGGAGTTGACTACGAAGAGACTTTCTCTCCCGTATCGAAGCTGAAATTAGTTCGAATCATGTTAGCGATTGTCGCCTTTTATGATTATGAAATTTGGCAAATGGACGTCAAAACATCGTTCCTTAACGAGAATCTTAAGGAAGAGTTGTATATGATGCAACCAGCAGGTTTTGTCGACCCTAAGGGTGCTAACAAAGTGTGCAAGCTCCAGCGCTCCATCTATGGGCTGGTGCAAGCATCTAGGAGTTGGAACATTCGCTTTAATGAGGTGATTAAGCGTTTGGGTTCATACAGGTTTACGGAGAAGCCTGTCTATACAAGAAAGTGAGTGGGAGCTCTGTAGCTTTCCTCATACTATATGTGGATGACATATTATTGATGGGGAATGATATAGGGATGTTGGAGAGCATAAAGGCCTATTTGAACAAGAGTTTTTCAATGAAGGACCTTGGAGAAGCTGCATACGTATTAGGCATCAAGATCTATAGAGATAGATCGAGACGCCTCATAGGTCTTTCGCAAAGCACATACCTTCACAAGATATTGAAGGAGTTCAATATGGAAAACTCAGAGAAAGGGTTCTTGCCAGTTTTGCAAGGTATGAGATTGAGTAAGACTCAGTCACCGACCACGACAGCAGATAGAGAGAAGATGAGTTATGTCCCCTACGCTTCAGCCGTAGGCTCTCTTATGTATGCCATGTTGTGTACCAGACCTGATATAAACCTTGCCATAAGTCTGGTAGGGAGGTACGAAAGTGATCCCGGTATGGAACACTGGACAACGGTCAAGAATGTCCTTAAGTACCTGAAAAGGACTAAGGAAATGTTTCTCGTTTATGGAGGTGACAAAGAGCTCGTCGTATAGGGTTACGCCGACGCTAGCTTTGACAAAAATCCGGATGACTCTAAGTCACAGACCGGATATGTATATGTTTTGAATGGTGGGGCAGTGAGCTGGTGCAGCAGCAAGCATGAAGTTGTGGCAGCATCTACATGTGAAGCGGAGTATATAGCTGCTTCAGAAGTGGCTCATGAAGGAATTTGGATGAAGGAGCTCATCACCGACCTTGGAGTGGTTCCAAGCACGTCGGGTCCAATGACCCTCTTCTGTGATAACACTGGGGCCATTGCCATAGCCAAGGAGCCCAGGTTTCTCCGGAAGACGAAGCACATCAAACGCCGCTACAACTCCATCCAGGACCATGTCCAGAGTGGAGTAATAGATATTTTTAAAGTACACACGGATCTGAATATTGCAGACCCGTTGACTAAACCTCTTCCACGAGCAAAACATGATCAACACCATAATGCTATGTGTGTTCGATACATCACAATGTAACTAGATTATTGACTCTAGTGCAAGTGGGAGACTGTTGGAAATATGCCCTAGAGGCAATAATAAAATGGTTATTATCATATTTCCTTGTTCATGATAATAGTCTATTGTTCATGCTATAATTGTATTAACAGGAAACACTAATACATGTGTGAATAAATAGATCACAATGTGTCCCTAGCAAGCCTCTAGTTGGCTAGCTCGTTAGTCAATAGATGATCATGGTTTCCTGATCATGGGCATTAGGTGTCATTGATAACGGGATCACATCATTGGGAGAATGATGTGATGGACAAGACCCAATCCTAAGCATAGCACTAGATCATATTGTTCGTATGCTAAAGCTTTTCTAATGTCAAGTGTCTTTTCCTTTGACCGTGAGATTGTGCAACTCCCGGATACCGTAGGAGTGCTTTGGGTGTATCAAACGTCACAACGTAACTGGGTGACTATAAAGGTGCACTACGGGTATCTTTGAAAGTGTCTGTTGGGTTGGTACGAATCGAGATCGGGATTTGTCACTCCGTGTGACGGAGAGGTATCTCTGGGCCCACTTGGTAGAACATCATCATGAGCTCAATGTGACTAAGGAGTTAGTCACACGATGACGTGCTACGGAACGAGTAAAGAGACTTACCGGTAACGAGATTGAACAAGGTATGGGTATACCGACGATCGAATCTCGGGCAAGTTCTATACCGACAGACAAAGGGAATCGTATACGGGATTGATTGAATCCTTGACATCGTGGTTCATCCGATGAGATCATCGTGGAGAAAGTGGGAGCCACCATGGGTATCCAGACCCCGCTGATGGTTATTGGATGGAGAGGTGTCTCGGTCATGTGTGCCTGTCTTCCGAACACGTAGGGTCTACACACTTAAGGTTCGATGACGCTAGGGTTATAGGGAATTGTTGTATGAGGTTACCGAAAGTTGTTCAGAGTCCCGGATGAGATCCCGGACGTCACGAGGAGCTCCGGAATGGTCCAAAGGTAAAGATTGATATATAGGGCGGATGGTTTTGGACACCGGAAGTGTTTCGGGCATTAGCGGTAACGTACTGGGACCACCGGGCCATCGGAGGTGGCCCCGGGGGTCCACCGAAGGGGGGCAACGACCCCGGGAGGTAAGATGGGCCAAGTGGGGGAGGGAACCAGCCCCTAGGTGGGCTGGTGCGCCTCCCCACTCAGTCCAATGCGCAGGGGAGAGGGAAAGGGGGGCAAACCCTAAGCAAGGTGGGCCTAAGGCCCACCAGGGGTGTGCACCACCCCTCCTCCCTGCCCTGGCCGCCGCCCCCTCTCCCATCTGGGGATGCCGCACCCCTTGGGGGTGGGAACCCTAAGGGCTGCGCTCCCTTCCCCTCCCCCTATATATAGTTGAGGTTTCGGGGCTGTTTTGCACACGATTTTCTCTCCCTCTCGGCGCAGCCCTGCCCTTCTTCCTCCTCCTCTCTGCCGGTGCTTGGCGAAGCCCTGCCGGGAGACCTCGTCTCTCCATCGACACCACGCCGTCGTGCTGTTGGAGTTCTTCCCCAACCTCTCCCTCCTCCTTGCTGCATCAAGGTGCGGGAGACATCACCGGGCTGCACGTGTGTTGAACGCGGAGGTGCCGTAGTTCGGCACTAGATCGGAATCACACCGTGATCTGAATCGTTGCGAGTACGACTCCATCAACCGCATTCTAGCAACGCTTCCGCTTAGCGATCTTCAAAGGTATGAAGATGCACTCACCCCTCTCTCGTTGCTGGTCTCTCCATAGGAAGATCTGAATATCGTAGGATTTTTTTTGAATTTATGCTACGTTACCCAACAGCTGCTGCCTATTAATGTGGTCATGGACCAACACGGTAAGCAGCATCTCCTCATGATTGGAGTCGCACAGAACATTATGGAAAAAGAACTCGTCGGCGCAGTCCATTTTGTACCTTGAGGCAAACTGTCGAACAACTTACGAGCGTGGACAACGAAGCTGACCGGCGAAGGCGGGTTGGGGTCGGGGAAGCTGCGGCCGGCGGTGTGGGGTAGGCGCTACGTTACGGGAGGATGCAACCAGAACTGGGCGGCGGCGAGGGGACTGGGGACGAGGCGAGGCGAGGGCTAGATGGGGGTGGAAAACGACCAATGTGGCACCGATTGACGGGCCAGGAAATGATGGAAGTGTGCGTCGTTCGCGTCCCCTTTGTGTCCGCATCGACCCAAATCAGGCTCAAAATTGGGCCTGAAATGGGTCGGCACGCGGACGAAAAACGAACGGGCATGTTTGAATCGGCGTGTTGGGCCGTCTTTTATATCCACGCGGATTCAAATGAACGACGACCGACGAAATGGATTGTCCCGTTGGAATTGATCTCACTGGTTTATACATGAAACACATGTACATTTCCCAACTCAAAATATCTGATCGTTTCAACAGGTCCCCTGGGCGCAAGCGGGACGCCACAGAGTTAATTGCAAAAGACTACCACAATTCGGGCCGTATTCACAAGTTGGTGCCATCTTTTAAATTTTTTGCAAATACGTACCAAGATACAGGCCGTATTTTGCATATCCTGTATTTCTACGTATAGATGCTCTTTCTGACACACATGACCCACCGGTCAGTCTCTTACAGGGAAAACCGGCCCAGACCGCTTTGATCCGGGAAAAACCGACTCTCTCTCTCCAGCCGGACCGGACAGGCAAGAAAGAAAAACCTTTCTTCTCCTCCAGACCGAGCCCACCCTGCTCCTCCACCCCGCCCCCCCTCACCGCCACCACCGCCACACCCCGTCGGCCACTCCCTCCACCCCACCGCGTCGCGTAGGACCAGCCGGGGTCCGGCCGCGTCTTGGCCTGCCTCGCCGCCGCCGCGCTGCTCGGCCGCATCGTGGATGGGTGCGCCGGGGTCCTCGTCTCGGACGAACACCAGGGCGGCCACGCGGCCGCCGTGCGTCCAGGCCTTGGCGTCCACAGTGCTGCAGCGTAGGTCCTGCAGCACAGCGAACACCTCCGAGAGCAGCCCCGGGCGGTCGACGCCGATGAGCTCGAGCAGGCAGAGCGCCTCCTTGGCGGGCGGCAATGTGTCGGGCGCGGCCGCCGCGGCGGCAAGCGAGGACTCGAGGCGGACGAGCAGCTTGTCGGCGTCGGCGACCTTGCATCCCGCGGCGTCGGTGACGTGGAACACGTCCATGAACCACCGGCCGTCGTCAGACGAGATGTCGCCCTTGCGGACACAGACGCCGTGCTCCGACAGCGCGGCCACCGCCTCCAGCAGCACGCCGTGCTTCCGCGCGCTGTGCACCTGCACCAGCGTCGCTGTCTCGCACACCCCGTTGTCGACCACCACGCTGCACCGCCGCGCCGGGGGAAGGGATCTGCTTCGGGAACAAGACGGAGGACATCGAGGCCGTCCGCGCCACGCCGCAGAGCGGGAGCTACGGCATGGTCGTCGCGTGCGTCCGGCACGCCTGCGCGCTCTCCATGGACGGGGGCCTCTCGTGCTGGGGCAGCGGATAGGCGAGGGGGCCGAGGTACGGCTGCAGCGCGCCGAGGCGAGGCGCCGGAAGAGATGCGGGAGGCGGGGTGGGGGAGCAGGGGAGATGGTGAGGAGGCGGGGCGGGGGCGGAGGAGGGAGGGGCGGTGCTGGTGGGGGTGGAGGGATTGGCCGGCGGTGGTGGCGGTGAGGGGGAGGCGGGGTGGAGGAGCAGGGGAGATGGGGGAGATGGTGGGCTCGGTCTGGAGATGCAAGATGAAGGTTTTTATTTGCCTGTCCGGTCTAGATGAAGAGAAATAGTCGGTTTTTCCCGAATCAAAGCGGTCCGGGCCGGTTTTTTTAAGAGACTGACCGGTGGGCCATATCTGTCAGAAAGAGCATCTACACGTAGAAATATAGGATCTGTAAAATACAGCATGTATTTTGGTACGTATTTCTAAAAAGATTAAAAGATGACATCAACTTGTGAATACGGTCCGAAGTGTGATAGTCTTTTGCAATTAACTCGACGCCACATTTTGGCACGTACAAACGCGGCAGGTCAGGTAACCCCCATCGGCCCGTGAACCCGCTGTGCCGATGCTTGATGCTCCGTGTCACCCCGTCCCCGGCCAGACACCTGAAAAGCGAGCAGCGAGCGCCTGCGCCCCCGTCCTTGGCATGGCCCCCGCCGCCCGTCCTCTCGCCGCGCTGCGCCTCGTCAAATGCTCCTCCGGCCCGTGACTCGCAGCGGCAGCAACCACTAGCTTGGCGTGGACCACCAAGAGCAGCGAACCCACCTATAACGCGGTGCATGGCGACGGCGACGGCTCTGCTCCGGCTCGCGGCTCTCGCCGGCGCCGTGGCCCTCCTCCTGCCGGGCGCCGCCGAGGCCCGCGTCCTCCTCTCCCTCGACGACTTCGGCGCCGTCGGCGACGGCATTGCCGACGACACGCAGGTGCGTACATACATGCGGCAGTATACCTCCACCTTCCTCAAGCTCACTAGCTCAGACATGACACTTTCTGTTTGGCTCTGCTGTCCAGGCTCTCGTGGACGCATGGAAGGTGGCCTGCGCCGACAGCAACGACCACGTCGTCATCCACGTGCCCGCCGGCAAGTCGTACCAGATCTGGCCGGTGACGCTCGCCGGGCCCTGCAGGGACGAGATCATGCTCTTCGTACGTCCCTTCCATCCTTCCCTGCCGCCGCGTGCGTTTCTCCTGTCTGCCATGCACCCGCGCGTTTCCGCTCATCGAGTTTTTGGTTTGTGCCCCGGCGCGGCGGTACAGGTCTCCGGGAACATCATCGCGCCGGAGAGCCCGGAGGACTGGGACCGGAGCGACGGCGGTAAGTGGCTGCACTTCTTCCAGGTGCAGGACCTGACGGTGAGCGGCGGCGGCGTCATCGACGGCCGCGGGCAGGAGTGGTGGGCGCAGGCCTGCAAGGGGAAGAAGCACCGCAACGACAAGGTACAGCTCCTTAGTCTCTCAAAAGCAGATGAACAAATGTACTATGTCTGCATCACACAAGTGATGACTGGTTTATTTTGCCGAAATCGTTTCTCTGCAGCATTGCACAGCCCAGGATGCTCCCAAGGTGAACTCCTCATCTGTCACCTTTACTTGGATGTTTGCGTTGCGCATCATTTCCCTGCCATTTTCCCATCTCCCTCGTTTTTATGCTCGAAGAAAAACGGCTCGTGTTCTCTGCATGCATGCATGCAGGCGCTTCACTTCGAGGAGTGCCACGGGGTGCGGGTGCAGGGCGTGACGCTGCAGAACGGGCAGCAGCACCACCTGACCTTCACCCGGTGCTCCAACGCCAGGGCCAGCTTCCTCAGGGTGGCCTCGCCGGAGAGCAGCCCCGACACCGACGGCATCCGCCTCGTCAACTCCATCAGCGTCCACATCAACGATATCCACATCGCCACAGGTGTGTATTCGGTCCGTCAATGACATCGTGCATCTGAAGAGAAAATAGTTTCCACAGCTAACTGGATCTCTTGTTTTCAGGTGGCGCTTGCGTGTCCATGGCGGGCAACTGCACGGACGTCCGCCTCAGATACATCTCCTGTGGACCTGGCAATGGCATCAGGTAGATTAGTCGATCGCCTCATAGTCATACATGCTTGTCTGCTGCTCATTGTTAACTTGTTATTTACGTACCCTGGTACATGTGTTGGATGGATCTGTCAGCATTGGGAGCATAGGGGAGACCCCGGTTGCTGACAGGCTCGAAAAGATCGAAGTCGACACCATGTTCATCGCCAACACCACCAACGGCCTCCTCATCAAGACCTGGCAGGCAAGATGGATCCAGCACTGCTTGTCCGTCCGTTTCTGATTTCTCCCATATGAACCGCAAGATCGAGCTCGTTACTAACTAGCATGTGTTGTCTCTGTCAGGATGGCTGCGGCTACGCGCGCAAGGTGAAGTTCGCCAACGTCGTGATGAAGAACGTCTCCAACCCCATCATCATCGACCAGTACCGCTCCGAGCACCCCATACCCTGCGGATCAACCGCGGTACGATCTCTGCTCGCCGGACTGACGCATACGATCCAACTTTGATCTGATTCTTGGGCGCATGCATGCAGGCGACGAGGACGGTGGCGGTGGAGAAGATCGACTACGTGAACATCGCCGGCACGTCGGCGTCGAAGCGGGCGGTGACCTTCTCGTGCAGCGACGTCGTGCCGTGCAGGCAGGTGTCTCTCAAGGACGTGAACCTGAAGCGGCTCAGCGGCCGCGGCGCCTCCGCCTACTGCCGCAGCGCGTCCGGGAAGGCCGCCGGCGTCGTCGTCCCGGAGTCCTGCCTCGCCGGAGCCAGGGCTGCTGGCGACGAGGATGAGTGAGCTGTGAGGTCTCGACTGGGTTCTTGGTCTCAGTGTGGTGCTCCCGTCCGGCGTGCAGAGAGTGGCGGCAGTAGTGTCACGGGGTAGTAGAGTAGCCGGCAGTTCTATGAATAATCCGGCCGTGTATTGTACCATGTACTGTATTATATTGTGTGCTCTGTACTCACGTACCGCCGTGCGTATTCAGACGTGTCGTATTTTCTCGTGCAAGTGTGCTAGCAGCAATTTTCGTCCGCACCGTTTTCTACTTTTCTTTCTTCCTCACGAAGACGAAGAGTCGATGGTGAGCGGGGCCGTCGGATCGACACATGTGAATCATGTAACTTTAGAGTTTAGGCCATACTCCTTTCGTTCCTAAATATATGACTTTTTAAAGATTTCATAATAAACTACGCATGGATGTACATAGACATATTTTAAAATATAGATTTATTCATTTTGCTTCATATGTAGTTCATAGTAAGTCTCTGAAATGTCTTATATTTAGAAACACATGGAGTAGTAGTTTGGTCTTTTCGGCCATTCATCATCGACGACAACAATGATGTTGAATAAAGAATTTTCACAACCTTTCGAGATGGTCGGTTCTATGTTTTTGGATGGATTTAAAAACTAGACTGTTAAATAAGGATGTGTGGTGAGGGCGATATCTTTGTGATGGACTTGTATTATTGGTCTCCACCGTTGTGACGTCATTTGCTTCAACGCGGAGTTTGAAAGGTAGTTCAGGAGCGGATACAAATTATGATCTTCATCGATGGCATCTGAAAACTGATGGATCATGTGTTGGGTTTGTAGTTCGTGACTGCCAAGTATGGTTTTTTCCTCTGACGTCTTAGTTGTGTGAGGAAGTTAGATTAAAGTTCAATGACGTGTTTCGAGTGTTGCACTGATCTGATATATCGAAGGACAATGGCGTTACCTTTGTTGAGCTACCTTAGAGGTCCTTAAAGCTCCATATCAGCGAGAGATGACCCCTCCCTTCCCGCATATTCGGATCTTGTTCCGTACTCAATCGTGCAACGCCGTGCTTGGCCTAGGCGCCCAAGTGTCCGCTTGCCCCGCGTCACCTTATCCTTCACCCGCGCTGCCCCCACTCACCCAACTCAACTCGCACCAAAGCCGGTTCCGTGACCGGGCAATGGCAGCGCGGCAGCGTGGCATCGACCGACGCTGAGCTAGCTAGCCCGAGCTCGACAACGCTTGCATGCAACATGCCGCTTCGTGCAAGGGCACCGCGCCTTTACGCGGCTGTTGCCGGCGCCGTCATCGTCGTAATGCTCCTCCTGTCGGGCGCCGCCGAAGCACGCGCGCTACTCTCGCTCGACGACTTCGGTGCCGTCAGGGATGAGATTGCTGACGACACCGAGGTACACGCCGCCGCAAGGGTTTGGGGATCCTCAATACCTCCATCATGAACAAATGTGTGATTCTTAAGTGGTGGTGGCGTGTTCTTTCATGTGATCCGGATGTTTTGTGGCTTCACAACCTTAAGCCCAAATATTTCCCTCGCACCTCCCCCTTATGGCTGTGATGGTTTGTGCGTCTGTTTCTCAATTTTGACGCCAACTGCTTAGGGCGCGGGATGATTTCAAAGGATTGGTTAAACTTTCTGTCGGGAATGATGAGTGTGTTCGTTCTTGGCCGGACGGATAGGTTGGGGACGGACCACTTGCGGTGTCCTTTCCAATTCTCATTTCATTTATTTCTTTTCCTTCTGTCTTCATTGCGGAGATGGCGACCTATGATTGGGATTTTGGCTTTCGCCAGGTCATGTCTCCTCTAGAGTTGGATGATTAGCATCGCCTTGTTACCATTCTCCCTTTGCTCCGAGAGGCTCAAGATGTGGTTTTGTGGCCTCATTCTACTTATGGTCTGTCGGGGGGATCCAACGCCTATGGGATCGAGAGGATCCCTTGTGGTTCGGCGGGGGAGAGGGATGCACCCAGAGCAGAACTAACAGCCAAGCGCGAGGGAGATTTACCCAGGTTTGGGCCGCCCGAAAGCGTAATACCCTACTCCTACTTTGTGTATATTTGATGGATAATGACTGGGTGTCTGATGACCAAGTCTCCGATGACTAAGTGTCTACGATGACCATGTGTCCAGCCTCCCCTCAAGTGCATGCCTTGGGCCTCCTTTTATAGGTCAAAGGGGTCACCAACAGTGGCAGCACAGGGCTCCCACGGGTGCACAGTGAAACAGTGCACCCACGGGGCGTACTGTTAAGTACAATGTCTCTGGCGTCTAAGCACACGAATTAAATGCTTCGTCAGGTGTTTCAAGCATGGAATAGGGACGCACCCCTTCGACACTGTTGACCCCCAGATGTCGCTCGATGCGTGTCGGACCGACCAACACATATCAAGTGAGGAGGGGCAGTTGACCGCTGTGTTGGCGCAAGGGCGAACTGGGACCTTGCCGGGGACGGGTCGCACTGGGGCTTCGCTAGACCCCCCAACAAGGCTCTTGCCAAGGGCTTCGCTAGCCTCCCAAGCAAGGATCTTGCCGGGGGCTCCGTCTTCGGTCTTCAGTCTTCTGGGCTTGCCGGAGCTTCCCCTGGCACACCCTCGACAGCAGCACAACACTCTGGGGAGGTGCGCTTGCCGGAGCGGGCGCTAGAGGTCTTGTCGGGGGTTTGTCTTGCCAAGGCTTCGTTGGCCGCCCCAGCAAGGATCTTGTCGGGATCCCTTCTTCGGGCTTTAATCTTCTCGCTCACTGACTTGAGCGGCTTTTCGGTGGCTTCGTATCTACCTTCCGTTGTCCCCGACAGGCCTTGCCACAAGCTTGGCTACCACTGCCCGTGCACAAGTCTGGGGCGCTAAAGGCCCATACTTTAGTGCACCTACAGGAGCCCCGGGGTCTAGGCCACACACGTGTGCGAGGCGTTGTTGGTCTAGGTCCAAACAGTGCACGGGCACGCGCGGCCGGGGTTTTTGCGGTTGGGCTTCCTTTGGTCACTATCTCCACCACTACGCACCTTTGAATGTGCGACGTGGGAGACGTGCGCGGAGTGGTCGAGATACCCGCGCGGCTGAATTGGCCCACCACAACAGGCCGTTTTTGCCACTCGTGCTGCATGCGTGGCGAGGGCTTGGCACGTGGCGCCCAAGACTTAAAGTCCTGATTGGGGCAGAAACCGCAACGCCATGGATTGGAGGAGTGGGGCGGTCACCTGTTCGCCCGTGATCGTGGACGAGGGGATAGGTGGAAATGGGCGGCGGCTCTTGGGGATGAAGGAGAGCCAGCCCCCACACTCCCCCTATAAATCTGGGGGATTACGAGGTGTGATGCTCATCCGTCCTTCTTCCTGGAGTGCGAACTTCCAGAGTCCACCCTTCTCTACCTCCCTAGTCTTGAGTTGTGCTCGCCCTGGCCATGGCTAGGGGGAGAAGGCGGTCGCCATCCTCCGCCTCAACGGTGAGAGGTTTCCGTTTGGATCATGCCACCGCTTCAGCCACAAATGCGGAGGACGGCCCGAACGCCCGCGTTCGAAGAGGCACGAGGGGTCGCGGTCGTCGCGGAGGTCGTGGTCGGGGAAGGCGGAGCACCGCTCCACACCTTTCTTCGGTGCCAGACCCCCCTCCCATGGGGACTCATGCGGAGGGGATGGCGCTGGAGTTCGTCGTCAAGCTGCGCGGTCCCATCCGGGGCCGTCTACGCCTCCACCACCCTTTCACGAGAGTGATGGAGGTTGACAGGCCGCCCGTCTTGTGGCTACGGGCGCATGGCTGCTGTAATGGCGCCGCACAGGTGGACGTTGAGTACCCGGAGCACCGCGTCATGTTCCTCGGGCACGGGTGGAAAAGCTTCGCCCGCTCTCACAACCTCATGGATGGGCACGTTCTCCGCTTCAAAATGATGGAGGCTGATCCGCTCTCCATCAAGATTTATGGGCGCTCAGGTGCGCGCCTCAGCTGCTGCAAACAGAGTTTGAGCGGGACTGAAAGTCCTTCCTCGCGCGATAGCGGCGAGGAGGACAATGATGGCAGCGGCGGTGGTGACGGGTCCGAACTCTAGGCCGTCAGGTCGGACTACGATGACCTGGGCTCGGACTGACTGTCGGCCGCACCATCACCCTCTGCTCACGCCTCTCCCCCTCCCCGGCAGGGCGGACTTGCCGGGGGATCCAACTTTGCCTCATCTTCCAGCAGGCTCGTGGACCCCGGCTTCGTCATCCCTTCCAGTTGCCATGTCCTTTGCGCAGAGTTGGTCGAGGAGGGACCAATCTGGGCCCCTGCTGCGGGCCTCTCTACTCTTTTTCTTCTTGTAGACGTCGCCTTGTGTCAAAAGATAACATTATCTTAAGTTAGTGTAGCGGCAACCACCAATGTAATATACTCGATTACATTATGAATAAAATGTATGATATTTTCGTTGTTCGATTTCTTCCTCCATGGTACACCTTTACGTCTTATCGGAAATTTGCCGGTGCGTCTAGCCCTGCCGCGGTGCTTAGAGAAGAGGATCCTTGGCAGCCTGCTGGCGGTGTCACTTTCGGCAAGGCACCTTGGCGCTCTCGTGGCGACCACTTTGTTGAGCGGGCTCGAAAAAAAGTGCACGGCTGATCACGACAAGGGCACCTTGGCGCTCTCAGCGCAGCCGCCTAAACCGTTGAGCGGGCTCGAAACGGAGTAGGGGTGGACCTGATCACGACAAGGATTCCTTCGTGTGCAGGCTTCCCGTACCGAAAAGGTTGAAATCGTCCAAGGAAAATAACCGCTTCGTTGGAAACTTGTCGGTGCGGCTAGCCCTGCCGCGAGCGCTTCGAGGAGCGGATCATTAGCAGCATGTTGCAGGTGTCGTTACCGGCAAGATACCTTGGCGTTCTTAGTGTAGCCACTAAAGTTGTTGAGCGGGCTCGAAACAAAGCAAGGGCGCGAACGATCACGACAAGTTCCCTTCGCGTGCAAGTTCTGAAACCTTGGCGGTTCGTTAGCACTTGTCGGAGGTAAGCGTAACACAAAATCTCGGATAAAACATGCATATCAATGAACATGAAAGTCGGCAAGAAATGTGAAACGCTTATCTTTATTTAATCTGCGTGCAGGGTCTACGTCTGCCCTTGTGCAAAGGTTTACATGCCCTGCCGGCAAGACTTGCACAAAGGTTGGTTGCCGGAAAGACCGACAACCGCGCCTCCTGGGTTGCCGGCAAGGAATTTGTGGGCCAGGAAGCAGCCGGGGGCGACGCCGGGCCTGCCGTGGAGCAACACGTCCCGAGAAGGATGTAACGCCTTGCCAGGGGCACTCCTTGGCCTACCCTCGACAACAACGCAACACTCCGAGGAGGCGTGCTGGCTGGAGGGGGCGTCTGGGATCTCGCACAAGCCCCCTAGCACACCCTCGACAGCAACGCATCACTCCAGGGGAGGTGCGTTTCCCGGAGTGGGCGCCAGAGGTCTCGCAGGCCAGGAAGTTGCCGGGGGCGACGCCGACCCTTCCGCGGAGCGACATGCCTCGGAAATGATGTAACGCCTTGCCGGGGGTACTCTTCGGCCCACCCTCGACAGCTGCGCAGCACTCCGGAGAGGCGCGCTTGCCGAGGTGCGCGCCTGGTACCTTGCTGGAGTCTCCTGGCACACTCTCTATATCAACGCATCACTTCAAGGAAGGTGTGTTTGCTGGAGTGGGTGCCAGAGGTCTTGCCGGAGCCCCCAGCACGCCCTCGACAGCAGTGCTGCACTCTAGGGGAGGTGCGTTTGCCGAAATATGTGCAAGCTCAGTGCCCCCGCCTCCTCGGCACCCGCCCGTGCCGCCGCCTGTTTGTAGAGTCACAAGCGCGTTGGTCGCGGATGGATCAGCCGCCATGACACCCCTTCTCTTGGGAGCCATGGCGACGGTGATGATGATGGAACTAATGCACGGACTGCTAGGTCAGGTTAGCGCATCTCTTCCCCCCCTACCTGGCGTGCCAGAGATGTCGGGGGGATCCGACGCCTATGGGACCGTGAGGATCCCTTGTGGTTCGTCAGGGGACAGGGATGCACCTAGAGCAGAACTAACAGCCAAGCGCGAGGGAGATTTACCCAGGTTCGGGCCGCCCGGAAGCGTAATACCCTACTACTGCGTTTTGTATATTTGATGGGTAATGACTGGATGTTTGATGACCAAGTCTCCGATGACTAAGTGTCTGCGATGACTAAGTGTCCAGCCTCCCCTCAAGTGTATGCCATCGGCCTCCTTTTATAGGTCAAAGTGGTCACCAACAGTGGCACCACAGGGCTCCCACGGGGTGCACAGTAAAACAGTGCACCCACGGGGCGTACGGTTAAGTACAGTGTCTCTGGCGTTTAAGCATACGCATTAAATGCTTCGTCAGTTATTCCACGCATGGAACAGGGACGCGTCCCTTCGGCGTTGTTCACCCCCAGATGTCGCTCGACGCGTGTCGGACGGACCGACACGTATCAATTGAGGAGGGGCAGCTGGCTGCTGCGCTGGCGCAGGGGTGAACTGGGACCTTGCCGGGGACGGGTCGCACTCGGGCTTCGCTAGGCCCCCCGGCAAGGATCTTGTCAAGGGCTTTGCTAGCCTCCCCCGGCAAGGATCTTGTCGGGGGCTCTGTCTTCGGTCTTCAGTCTTCTGGGCTTGCCGGAGCTTCCTCTGGCACACCCTCGACAGGAGCGTAGCACTCCGGGGAGGTGCGCTTGGTGGAGCGGGCGCAAGAGGTCTTGCCAGGGGTTCGTCTTGACGGGGCTTCGTTGGCCTCCCCGACAAGGATCTTACCGGGATCCCTTCTTCGGGCTTCAATCTTCTAGCTCGCTGACTTGAGCGGCTTCTCGGTGGGTTCGTATCTGCCTTCTGCTGTCCCCGGCAGGCCTTGCCGCACGCTTGGCTACCACTGTCCGTGCACAAGTCTGGGACGCTAAAGGCTCATACTTTAGTGCACCGACATGGTCGTTTGGTCGTTTTTTCGTTGAGTCCGGTTATCGTGTTTTGTCTTCTGGCCCTTTTGTCTCTAGGTTTAAACCCTTCTAGGAGGCTCGGGTTCTTCCTACAATCAAAATTTTCATGTGGCAAGCTATGAGGGGCTGGTTGCCTGCCGCGGATCAGATTAAGAGGAGATACGGCCTGGGATTGGAGTTTTGATCTCTATGCGGGAACCTCAAAGATAATGACCACATTCTCTTTCGTTGCTGTGTGGCCCTGCTCTGGAGTTGTATTCGGGACTGGATGGGATTACTTGGCACCTTCTAACTTCTCTCATCTGTGGGCACTTGTTCTTCCTCTATCGGGGCCACTCAGGAGATTGTTCTGGTTCAGTTTTTCTGCCATTTGCTCGGCCTTGTGGACGACCAGGAAAAAATTCACTATCGAACGTGTGTTTCCAAGAAGGCGGCTGATGTTATTTTCAAACTTTTAATTCTTTTGCAGCAATGAAAATGTCTGATCAAGGATCGGAACAAGGATGCGGTGGAGGTGCTTATCTCTCATGTGTGGGCCTCGACGATCTTTACCCTCGGAGGAAACCGGTGCAGGACATGTTAGTGGGTGCTTCTTGTTAGATTGTATATGTAGAGTTTGTATGTGCCTTATATTGTATCCTTTGATACCTCTATATAATGAGATAGCCACACCCCGTTTAAGGCGTTGAGCAGTTTTCCAAAACACATGTTTAACACTTCTCTTTGTCCAAATATGTCAAATACTTTGGGAACTTCATTTTGGTTGGCGGGCATGCCATGCTGCCGTTTGTGGCTGCACTAAAACTCTTAAATGTCATGTTATTTTCGTTTGTGATATGAGGTTCGTTTTGTGCTACTTGGTTGCTTGCTTGACTTTATTAATTTAAAATCAACCTTCGACCTTTCCTCTAAAATAGTTATCCGTAGTGACGTAGCTAGGGGGTAGACAGGATGGTCCATGGATCACCCTGAAATTCCACCATAGCCAATATATAAGATAGAAAAAAGATATATATTTTTTACAATGCATAAAATTACATGAAATTTTTATTATTAAACCACCGTGGCTCACCTAGCTAGCTACGCCACTGACTTATCCGGTAACCTTGATCATACTTATACTAATCCTAACCAAACACAACTGGTACACACGGCCACACTAGCCTAGTTAATTAGTATACTCGTGACAGAACACAGACTTGTTTGAATTAAACTATGAAATAACTGTGTGCTCGCATCACCATCCCAAGCCAAAGAAACCTTGATTTTGCCTAGCAATCGATCGTTCTAAAGAGAGTAGTTTCCGCTTAAGTGTTTTCCCTCTCACTCTGAGATACATTCCTTAAGAGTCTCAAGTAATGTTTTAAATAACATGCTATGACAAACAACGACGGGCCTTTAAATCGGTTATAACGGAGCTATGATGGGCTATATAGCAGCATATTTATACATGATATCATTTAACGGCATGCTCTTAAAAATGTTATAGCAAGGTTATAATGGAGCCGGCTATTTAAAACTATGACTTTGAAGCCACATTGAGCGGTTGAATGAGTTACAGTGGCATCGCAATGATAGGGTGCACTAAGGGTGTGTTCAGTTGGAGGACGAAGTGGAATGGAATGGAATGGTTCCATTCCTTTGGAATGGAATGATTCCATCTCTATGTTTGGTATAAATAATGAGGTGGAATGGAATGGTTCCATATCTATGTTTGGATGGTGGAATGAAATGGAATAGACCCCCTGCAGCCATTCATCCGTCTCCCCTTTCCTAGCCCCAGCCGTCGGTGCAGAAGAGAGAGAAGAGAGCGGCGGCGCAGAGGCAGGTTAGGAGCGGCCGGTGGCGCGGAAGAAGGATAGCATGGGTTGGCGGCGGCCGGGGAGGGGAGAGGAGCGGCCGGCGGGGAGATGAGCGGCTGGCGAGGGGAGAGGAGCGGCCGACGAGAGGAGAGGAGCCAGTTCGTGCGAGAGAAGAGACAATAAACTCCGTGCGAGAGCGGTCTGTGTGGTCCGTTCGATTTGGAGGAACCTCGCGGAACGGCATAAAGAAGGAATATGCCGTTTCTGAAACCACTTCATTCCATTCCGTTTTTTTAACTAAACATGAGAACAACCCTTCAACTGAACACACCATAAGAGTGAGATAAGAAAAATTAATAACAGGTAAAAATAAAGAGCTCATTGCATGATTCGTGGATCATGATGCACAAGGTGGCCATAATGCCAAGATCGTCGATCTCCAAAGTCAAACAGATCGCCGGGAGAAAGAAGCCCCCGGCTGACCGCGTGGCTCCAGCACGTGATTCAGGACTCGGGCCCATCGCCCGGCAGCAACATCATTCGCAGGTGCAGCGGCGAGAGAATGAGAGTAGAGACTAGAGACTCCTCTCCTCCCCTCCCGCAGATCCGGATCTCGTTCCGTTTTTTGTACTCGATCCGTCGATCGTGCAACGCCCACGTGTCCGTTCGCCCGCGCGCCCTTATCCTTCACCCGCGCTGCCCCCACTCACTGAACTCAGCTCGCGCCAAACCAGCTTCCGTGACCCAGCAGTGGCAGCGTGGCACCGACCGACGCCGAGCTAGCTAGCCCGAGCTCGACGGCGCGCGCGCGCAGCATGCCGCTTCGTGCCAGCATGGCTCCGCGCCTGCTCGCGGCTCTCGCCGGCGCCGTCGCCGCCGTCGCGCTCCTGCTGCTGCCGGGCGCCGCCGAGGCACGCGTGCTCCTCTCGCTCGACGACTTCGGCGCCGTCGGGGACGGCATTGCCAACGACACCCAGGTACGCCACGCCGGCCGCGACGGCCATCCATCTCCGGCGCGGCGGCACGGGAGCGCTCCGTTGACCCTCGCTTTGTTTTCTCCAGGCATTGGTCGACGCGTGGAAGGCGGCGTGCGCCGCCGGCGACAACACCTACCTCAACGTGCCAGCCGGCAAGTCCTACCAGATCTGGCCCGTCACGCTCGCCGGCCCCTGCCGCGGCGAGATCAAGCTCATGGTATTTCCCTTCTTCCTCCTCCTCTCCCACGTCACAGCCACAGCCACAGCCACAGTCACAGACTCACAGTACGCTCCAATTCGCGCCCCGCCAGATTTCGGGGAACATCGTCGCGCCGGAGAGCCCGGAGGAGTGGGCGGACGGCGACCAGGGCAGGTGGCTCCACTTCACCGGCGTGGGGGACCTGTCGCTCAGCGGCGGCGGCATCGTCGACGGCCGGGGCCAGCAGTGGTGGGCGGGGTCCTGCGAGGACGAGAACTGCACCTCGTACCGCCAGCACGAGGTCGCCCCCAAGGCGCTCCACTTCGAGGACTGCCAGGACGTCAGCGTCAAGGGCATCACGGTGCAGAACAGCCAGCGGGAGCACCTGGTCTTCACCCGCTGCTACAACGTCGAGGCCAACTACCTCAGGGTGACCTCGCCGGAGTACAGCCCCGGCACCGCCGGCGTCCTCGTCGTCAGCTCCACCAACGTCCACATCAAGGATGATCTCTTCTCCGTAGGTACGACAGGCCATGTTACCCCGTTTCTCAACTGAACTGAACTGAATTTCCTCACGGACACGATGCATCCTGCTGCTGTTTATATTTTGTGTGTCATTTTCAGGTGGCGACTGCGTGTCGATTGTAGGCAATTGCTCGGACGTCCGGCTCAGAGCCATATCCTGCGGACCTGGCCTCGGCATCAGGTAAATTTACCATCTCTGTAAAAAGATTGTTCGCCAAATGTTAAGCTGAATGTCTCATCATCTTCTTCCTCGTCAGCATTGGAGGCTTGGGCGAGAACCAGACTAGTCACAAGATAGAGAAGATCAAGACGGACACCATGTTCATCTCCAACACCAAGAACGGCGTACGCGTCAAGACCTACGAGGTACAAAGCACAAACCAACAGCCAAAATTCTCATCTGAACAAAGAATGGCCGTATGACATGGTAACGTTTTCTGTGCTGTTCTTGTTCGTCAGAACGGCTGCGGCTTCGCGCGCAAGGTGAAGTTCGCGCAGATCATGATGAGGAACGTGGCCAACCCCATCATCATCGACCAGCACTACTCCGCCTCCAACCGGGGAACTCACTGCGGCGCCCCGGTACGACTGAGCTCGCCGGCCGTCTTGTCTGAACCCCGATGATGCATTTCGCTAGCTAGCACCGTAACACCATGCTCGTCTCTGAACTTCTCTCTGGTGCAGAACGGGAGCGCGGTGGCTGTGGAGAACATCAACTACATCGACATCACCGGCACGTCGGCGACGGAGCAGGCGGTGACGTTCGCGTGCAGCGACGCCATGCCGTGCAGGCGCCTGTATCTGGACGGGGTGAACCTGACGACGGTCGGCGGGGGGAACACGTCCGCCTACTGCCACCAGGCGTTCGGGAAGCACGTCGGGAACGTCCTCCCGGAGTCGTGCCTCGGCAAGGAGGACTTCGTCCAGCTGCAAGCCCCGACCACCGGAGACGAAGAAGATGCTGACTGGTGAAAGAAACTGTTCCAAGAATTTTGCCGCGCGTGGCACTGTATGTGATCTTGTAGCGCTTTTCGATCAAGAATGTAGCTTCAAGGCGATGTACCAAATCATGATCTTGTACTGTGGTTTAGCAACGGAAAGAGGCATGAATTTGTATGCGATGTGGATTCGTGAAATAATTTTTGTTCGAGATCAAACACGTCTTCAAAGCCAAGCATAATTTCAAGACAGAACAACAATATGATAAGGATATGGTAACGAGTTGTCCACTTGTGGTATGACAGTATGTTATGGTATTTACTGAAGAACTCGACAGCAGCTCAACCACCTCGCAGAAAGCGACACAGAGTCATCAGGAAAGCAAACAGCCAGCGCGAACTAAAGTCAATCCCTACCAGCCACTGAGGACAGCGATCGGCGCATCAGCTGAGATCAACGGAGGTTGGACCAAAGCCACACACCAGATTCAGATCCGGGGGCAAACATTTCTCAGAAAAAGAAGAAGAATTCAGAACAGCAGATGCAGATGAGATCTACTTGAAGGAGGAAGATCAGATCGAGAAGAAATTCAGCAGCAGCATCAGGAAACAAGACGATGATGTCGCCGAAGCAGCTGCTGACCACCACCCTCATCGTCTTCTCCACGCTCTCCATCATCAAGCTGCTGCTCCTCACCCACTCCTCCTCCCCAACCTCGCCCGCGCGCTCCGGCCGCTCGGCATGGGACGTCGGCGGCGGCTCCGGCAACGGCACCGCGGACACGGACGGCCTGAACGCCAAGGAGTTCGCGCTGCTCCGCTCCGTCGTTGCCGCGCGCGCGCCATGCAGGCTGCTCGTGTTCGGCCTCTCGCCGCAGCTCCTCGCGCTCGCCGCGGTCAACTCCGGGCAGGGCGCTGCCACCGCCTTCATCACCGACAGCGCCGAGGACGCGGACAGCGCGCGGCAAGTGCTCGCGGGGCGCGGCCGCGGCCAAGGCTCGGTCGCCGTCCACCGCGCCAGGTACCCCGACCCGGCTGGGGAGGCGTGGCCGCTGCTGCGGCGCGCGCGGTCGAGTCCGGTGTGCCGGCGGCCGACGGGGACGGTGCGCAAGTCCGGCTGCCGGCTGGCGCTGACCTCGCTACCGCGGGAGGTGCTCGACGCGCGATGGGACGTGGTCGTCGTCGACGGGCCGAGCGGGGCCGGGCCCGGGGAGCCGGGGCGGATGGGCGCCATATACACCGCGGCCGCGCTCGCGCGCGCGGCGGGGGGCGACGCGGTGGACGTTGCGGTGCACGACATGAACCGGACGGTGGAGCGGTGGTACGCCAGGGAGTACCTGTGCGAGGACAATCTCGTCGCCGCCAAGGGGCGGCTCTGGCACTTCCGTGTCGCCGCCGGCGGGCCGCCGGATGCGTTCTGCTCGACTGGTCCGGTCCAGATCTTGTAGCCTGAGGAAACAGAGCAAGATTCACCAGCGTCGTGCGGCGCCTCGGCAAGGAGCAGTTCTTCCAGCTGCAGGCCCCGGCCACCGGCATCGGAATGGTACAGGAGAGGCAGAAGTACATGACGACGAAGAAAATGAAGATTGGTGAAGCTGTTACAAGAAAATGCAGATTGATCTTGTAATGTGATGGATGAACAGAGTTTTGTTTTTAACCTGCCAACCCCTTTGCATCCCTCTTTTTGACAACGAAAATACAAAAAAACAAAGTATGTGTGAAATGTAAATCTTCAATAGCGGAAGCAAAGCTTAGAGCATCGGTAACAGATCCCGCATTTCCGCGAAAACTGTAAAATAACCGTCGTTTTGCCGTTTTAGACTGAAAACGCACGCAGACCACATCCCGCAAAAGTGACCGGGCCTCCAAAAAAATTAAGGGGCGCGGCAGTTTTCTCCTGCGGAACTGTCAAAATCGTGTTTTGCATGGTCGATCCGGCGGCAACCTCTATTCTAGATCGATTTGGCGAGAGGGACATTTCACCGCGGCAGCTCACCTTTCCTCTTCCCCCGCCGCCAAGGATCTTCACCTCCCCGCTCCGGCCGAACTCCCAGCGGCCCTCCAACACGGCCATGAACACCCCTGACCCCGCGCTCGTCACCGTGGACGTAGAGGTAGCCAAATCAATGGCGGGCGGAGCCGCGGTGGATCTCCCCGCCGGCCATCTCCGGGCCGCGTCGGAAGCCTCCTCCAACGCCGTTCCTCGCAAGCGCCTCGGCAACATCATCGTGCAGGGAGGCGCGCCTGTTCCCGCCGCCACCGTTGCCGCCACCAAGGGGGTCGGTCGCCCTAAAGCTCGCCCTCCCGCTCGGTATAGGGTCGCCAACAATATTGGCGAAATCGAGGCGGCGGAGGCAGCGAAGAAGAAGGTCGTGCTCAAACGCAAGCGGGTGCCTCCAGCCAACAAGCCCCCTGCGAGTTCTACGCCTGCCACCGCTGTTGTCCCACCCGTGTTCGTCGGAATGCCCGAAAGGTACGTCCGACCAAATTGCGTCTTCTTCTTCGCCGCCGTTGGAGTTTTTCGCTCAAGAATTCGCCGTCTCTTTTCTAGGTCCGAGTACGCGGTTATCCTCGAGGAAAACACGGAGAACATTGAGGATGCACCGCTTGGGGACTATGGATACAACGGCATGGACGGCGGGGTACACGGTGGCGGTGAAGAAGAAGAGGAGGAGGAGGAGCTGCAAGAGATTGGAGGGGAGGTCTTCGAGGCATCGCAATCCACGATAGGGTATAGCAAGAGGAAGAAGGGCTATACCCAATTGGAGGATGAAGTGTTGATCCGGCTTGGGAGGTTGTGTCACTCGATGCCATCCACGGCACCGACCAAACCGGGAAGAGGTTTTGGCAAAGGATAGAAGACAAGTTCTTCCGGTTGATGCCAAACAATGTGGACAAAACACCAGGCACCTATAGATCACTCCAAGGTCGTTGGGATGTGATCAAGCCGGCGGTTAGCCGGTGGTGTGGATGCTTGGAGCAAGTCTACAATGCTCCTCCAAGTGGAACCAATGAAGCCGATTGGGTGAGTGTTTTATCCGCAACCATCATATTGTTTGCAAATGATAGTGCTTTGACATAGTTCCTTTGGTTGTAGGAGAAAATTGCAGCCGCAAGGTATAGAAACATGCCGGCATCCAAGGGCAAGCCCTTTGCATTTGAGCATTATTGGGTGATGCTTAAAAATAGTGAGAAATGGAAGGTGAGGGACAAAGAAGCACTGCCGAAGAAAGGTGCCTTCACCTTGTTGGATGATGAGGATGATAATGAAGAAGAGAGGAACAAGGGTAGGCCGGATGGCACCAAGAAGGCCAAGGACAATATGAGGAAGGATTCGGAGGCATCAAGTTTGAGAGAGAAGATAGACCATATGGTGAAGTCGGATGAGTTGATGGTCACCATGACTATTGAAGCAAAAAAAGTTGGCAATGAAGAGGTCTCAAGAGAAAGAGGAGAAGTGGCACCAAATCAAGGAGAGCAAGTTGCGGAAGGCGGCCATTGAGTACAAAAGAGCCCAAGCCGAGGATACCAAAGCTCTCGCCAAGCTCATTGCTGAGGAGAACAAGATCATGACCATGAACCGCAATGAGATGGATGAGATAACCTTGGAGTGGCACGATTTGATGAGAAAGGGGATCTTGGAGCGAAGGAGGACGACTGCTATCGGTGGTGGTGGTGTTAGTGGTGGTGGTGGTGGTGGTGGTGGTGCTTGATGGTTCTTCATCATGGTTTCGCCACTTTAGTGTGGTTCTTTTGATGCAAAAATGATCTATTCGGTTGTTTGATTGCTTAAAACTATATTATTTGCTATTTGTATGTGAGAACTATGTTGAATTTATGAACTTTTCATGTTAATTGCCGAAATTTCTTTTTATTTGTGCAAACCCGTTTTTCATGCCCCACATCGCGGGTTTGCACGTTGGCGGAATGCGGTGTCTGCTAGAGATGTTCTTACACGAGGAAAGAGGAGGCAGCTCCGACAAATTAATTTTGGGTTTAATCTTGGGTACATGATGTGCAGTACTACAACAACAGACCAATTCTTTGAAGTCTTGGTGACAGGCTATATCAAACCATGGATTAACTGAAGCAACTAACCAGCCGAATCCAACAGTGCGCCTCAATCGCTCTTCACTTCTCGAGATGCCATCTTTGACTTAACAAACATAACTCCCCTCGCGCCATCTGCATATCCTCTTCCGTTGCCCTTCCCCTCACACCATCCTGTATATCCCCTTCTTCCGCTCCTTACATTCGCTTCCTTCAATAAACTGCGGCGCAGCTTTCACATGCAAATCGCGCCGGCAAGAAAATGCAGATTGGTGAAGTCGTTCCAAGAAAATAGAGATCGATCTTGTAATGTGATGGGTGAATAGAGTTTTGTTTTTAAAATGCCAACCCCTTTCCATCCCTCCTTTTCGCATCTGAAATACAATGTAGGAACAAAATATGTGTGAAATATAAATCTTCGATAGCGGAAGCAAAGCTCACACGAGGGAAGAGGAGGCAGCTCCGTCAAGTTAACTTTGGGTTCAATCTTGGGTAAGTGATGTGAAGTACTACAACGATATACCAATTATTTGAAGTCTCGATGACATGGTAGACCAAACCATGGGTTAACTGAAGCTACTAACCAGTGAAATCGCATAGTGCGCCTCGATCGCTCTTCACGTCTCGAGATTCCATCTTTGACTTAATAAACATAACTCCCCTCGCACCATCTGCATATCGTCTTCTCTCGCCCTTCCTATCACGTCATCCTGTCTATCCCCTTCTTCCGCTCCTTACATCCGCTCCCTCCTATAAACTGCAGTGCCGCATTGCACATGCATATCGCGCTGGCAAGAAAATGCAGATTGGTGAAGTCGGTCCAAGAAAATGCAGATTGATCTTGTAATGTGTGGGTGAACAGAGTTTTGTTTTTAAAATGCCAACCCCTGTCCATCCCTCCTTTTCACATCTAAAATACAATGTAGGAACAAAATATGTGTGAAATATAAATTTTGGATAGCGGAAGCAAAGCTCAGACGAGGAAAGAGGAGGTAGCTCCGGCAAGTTAACTTTGGGTTCAATCTTGGATACCTGGTGTACAAGACTACAAAAACAGACCAATTCTTTGAAGTCTCCATGACAGGATAGACCAAACCATGGGTTAACTCAAGCTACTAACCAGCCGAATCCCACCACGTGCCTCGATTGCTCTACACTTCTCGAGATCCCATCTTTGACTTAACAAATGTAACTCCCCTTGCACTATCTGCATATCCTCTTCTCCCACCCTTCCTCTCACGTCATCATGCCTATCCCCTTCTTCCGCTCCTTTCATCCCCCCTATGAACTACGACGCCGCTTTGCACATGCACGTCGTGCCGGCAATAAAATGCAGATTGGTGAAGCCGTTCCAAGAAAATACAAATGGATCTTGTAATGTGATGGGTGAACCGAGTTTTGTTTTTAACCTGCCAACCCCTTTCCATCCCTCCTTTTCACAACCGAAATACAATGTAGGAACAAAATATGTGTGAAATATAAATCTTGGATAGTGGAAGCAAAGCTCACAGGAGGAAAGAGGAAGCAGCTCCGGAAAGTTAACTTTGGGTTCAATCATGGGTATCTCATGTGGAGGACAACAACAACGGACCAATTCTTTAAAGCCTCGGTCACAGGGTAGACCAAACCATGGGTTAACCGAAGCTACTAACCAGCCATATCCCAGTGCGCGCCTCGATCCCTCTCCACTTCTTGAGATCCCATCTTTGACTTAACAAACATAACTCCCCTCGCACCACCTACATATCATCTTCTCTCGCCCTTCCTCTCACGCCATCCTACCTATCCTTTTTTCCGCTCCCCCTACAAACTACGGCGCCGCTTTGCACATGCACATCACGCCGGTAAGAAAATGCAGATTGGTGATGCCGTTCTAAGAAAATGCAGATTCATCTTGTGATGTGATGGGTGAACAAAGTTTTGTTTTTAATCTGCCAACCCCTTTCAATCCCTCCTTTGCACAACCGAAATACAATGTAGGAACAAAATATGTGTGAAATATAAATCATGGATACGGAAGCAAAGCTCAGAGGAGTAGGAGGCAGCTCCGCCAAGGTAACTTTGGGTTCAATCTTGCGTACGTGATCTACAAGACTACAACAATAGACCAATTCTTCAAAGTCTTGGTGAGAAGGTAGACTAAACCATGGGTTAATCGAAGAAACTAACCAATGAGATACCACAGCGCGCCTGGATCGCTCTCCATTTCCCCAGATCCCTTCTTTGACTTAACAAACATAACTCCCCTCGCTCAATCACTACTAGAAAAAGGGCTATAGCTAATATGGACATTAATGACGCACCATGTATGTGGTGCGCCACTGCTATATAGCAGTGGCGCACTAGAGACTGGTGCGCCATTAGTGTCCATATTACTAATGGCGCACCTTGTGTGTGGTCCGCCATTACTATCTTTGTCCTGGCCCCACACCATTTCCTAGACATATCAGTGGCGCACGAAGGGGAGTGGCGCACCACATCCACGGTGCGCCAGAACTAACAATTGTTTTTTCAGGTTTTTTTAAACTACTAATGGCGCATTCTTACCAGGTGCGCCATTAGTAACCGTGGTTACCAATGGCGCATTCTTAGGTGGTGCGTCATTGATAACAAGAAGTGAAAAAAACTCCCACTCCCCTCCCCTCGTGGCTCTCCTCCCGATCCAATCCAGTGAAACTCCCGCTCTCGCGCGAGCCCTCCGGCCGCCCCTCCCACCGCACCTGCCGCCGTCGGCTAGCCCTCCGGCCGCCTCTCCCACCACACCTGCCGCCGCGGGCTGAACCCCCTGCTCCCCCCTCGCCACTGCGCCACCGTCCGCCTCGCACCGCGCCCTCCCCGCTCCCTGCCTCTCCCCACCGCCGTCAGGAACCCCCGATGATGGGCGACGACAAGGGCGTCGCCGCCTCCCCCTTCGCCTCCGCCGCGCTCCCCTCCTTCGGCCGCGAGGTTTGCCCCCTCCCCCGTATAGAACCCTCTAAGATAAGAACGAGCGGATAGTTTCTATAATTCTACTAGAGAACACATCACATGATTCTCATAGGTGATTCTATTCCGAGTACACCATATCATCCAACAAATGGCATACAACCAAGAAATACTTTGCCATGGAGTATTGGGGCAACTATTAGTGCCAAGCACTTTGGCAACAATGCCCCAGGTTACTTTAGCCACTCCACAACCGAAAAAATATGCTGATTATTCAATTTTCAGGGTTAACTATGGGGTTAGAATTTCTGAAGGGCGTTGTGAGTATTCCTTACACATGTGAACTGGTGGAGTTAGAATTTCTGGGCAGACCCCACTTGTCATTGGCATTGAGAGTTCTTTATGGGCACTTGCCATAGCCCATAGGGAAGTGCTAGGCTCTGCACTGTGCAGTGATATACGAGCAACAATGATGCGATGACCAATATATAGAGAAGTCAATTCGGAAGATTTAATTCTTAGAACTCAAATGAGTACAACTATGCTTTTAAATTTGTAGTTGCCTGTTGGTGAATGCAATTTTCATAGCAGCCTAAGTAGCTTGCAAAGTACTTAATTAGTATATCACAAGTTCACAAATAAGTGACGTTTATGTTATTGATATGGTCTTTAAGATGTATGACCTCTAGTTTATACTGTAGTTAGTGTATACTCCATACATATGATTTGAAGTTTTCAATCTTGATATTTCAAATAATATGTTGTCAAACTTTACAAAGTTTGACTGAAACTATGTGCAGAAGACAATTTTGTGAGCCGGGGGAAGTACATAGTGTCACACCGCGAAATTACTATGTAAAACCACTTTGAAACATTATTTGAGCTAGTTGTGACAGCAAGACGGTAGAATACAAAATAGGTTTATGTTTAAGATGGTTGAGTTGGCTATGTATCGAACATGAGTGTTTGACCTACATTTGGGTTATTTTTGTTCACACATATCACTGTATTACTGTTTTTGTCTTGCTCGAAACTCTTATGATTTGACACTATGTGGCAATCTACACTGGACTTGTTTCTCTACTACAACATGTCGTAGATATCAACAATCGATCAAATGTCATGGAGCAACCAGGGATTTCTATGAATTCTACTATTTTGATTGTGCACAGATGGAAGGACGACTGAAATATGTAATTGTGTGCAGCAATAATCAATGAACCTTGTAGTATCAAATTGTAGAATCGGCATATCTATCATTACAAGTGCTAATGTCTCCTTTTTTGGTTGTGGAGGGGCTAATAAAGAGGCCGACCCCTTCCAGTAAAACATAGAAGAATATTATTGTTTACTTCTATCCATTTTCCAGTAAAATGGGTTTATGTCCATAGTAGATTCTTCCATCAACAAGAGAGCTTCTAAAGGCCTTGTACAATGCAGGGAGAAATAAATTAGTCTTCCTTTATGCATTGCTTGACTTGCCATGAACCATGGTACCGAGAGAGGTATCATTCATCTTACTTTTACATTTTACATGCTAATATTACTATTGTGCCATGGTACCGAGAGAGGTATCATTCATCTTACTTTTACTTGCCATGAACCATGTTACCGAGAGAGGTATACCTGTAATATATTGCACCGAAAGAGTGCTCTTCATGTTTGGTAGCTTTGCTTGTTTTATCAGAATGTTGATTCATTTCCGTTCCGGCAAATTTCAGGCGCTCCATATGTCCACTTTTTAGTAAATGTCATGCCCAAATTTTCTTTGTTTTAGGAATTATCGTCTGACGACGAATACGTTATGTGCGAATACTGCCAAGACAAGCGCGGCCTTTGCGACATGCCTTTCCTAGTTGATGATAGGCGCTTCAGCATCATGCTGGATGAGGACTTCGAAGTGGATACAGTAAGTCACAACGACAAGTCTTTTTTCGTAATTAAGCATGACTTCTTTTGCTTCAACTTATAATTTTTATTTTTTACTATTCTACTAGCGTATCCCCTGCCATGCAAGACATTATGTGTTGGATAAGATTGGTTTCAGTACTGAAGAAACTATGGAGGTAAAGATAGTTCACTTGAGGACCTAGCATGGTTATACTTTTGCCGTAAAATTGTACAATGCAGACACCTACTCCTTTTTTGAATGCAAAACTTGGGTAACACTATGCAAGGCTTATGCATTTGAGCCTAATATGCTTATCACCTTTGATATTCGTCCGGAAGATGAAATTGAAGGTAATATCGACATCTGGGTCGATGTGCACACGCCTCCAGTTCTACCATTATGTGAGTTTCTCAACCACATTTATTAAGTAATTTATATTGTTTATTTAAAAATAGTTGACAACTTATTTCCGTTGATAGCTAATTTTCATTCTTCAAAAAATGTACGAAAAATGGTAGACAGAACCTATTACTACAATGATGAAGCAGAATTAACTTGTCAGGAGATACATCATCTTCTCCAATTTATCATTGATCTTGAGAATTACAATACCAATCAGCAAACTTCCCAACATTATGGTCAATATGTGCCACTAGTGCACGTGGTGAATTACGGTAACATGCATGGAGATTGCATGGTAAGATTTTCTACTATTACGACATTCATGCATCTTTTGCATAAATTCTTGTAAAACTAAACTACATTGCTAGCTACAAAGCTAATACTATGTTTTTCAATAGAAAATCCCGGAAGATTGTGCGCCTCATCTGATGTTACCAAGAGGTCGCGTTGATGTTATGATGATACGACCAGCACGGCCAGGTCAGCCTAGGTATCTGATTTACTCCTGTCCGTACCGGATTTCTAAAACCGATGAAGTCATGACAATCAAAGATTGGAAAAAATGTATGGTCTATCCTAGAGAGCTACTTGGAAGCAACATTGTGCGTAGGCCAAGAATTGGAGACAAGATGATCTCCATTCTCCATAATGGAGAGTCAGGGCCTATCTTGTTTTTTGATATTCTACCTAAGCAGAGGAGTAGATCCTAGGTTCAATGTGTTATTATGTGCTACAATGTGATGATGTGCTACAATGTGTTAATGTGATGATGTGCTACAATGTGATGATGTGCCCCAATGTGTTAATGTGATGATGTGCTACAATGTGTTAGAGTTGACGACGATGATGAGGAGGAGTTTTGATTATGATTAGTGATCAACTTTTGTTATATGATGTCTCATTGACTATGATGATTACTTCTACATCACTATGTGTCGCTATTTTTGAGATGATGTGATGATATTTTATAAAACTATTGTATAGAATATGTATCACTTACTTCTACATCACTTATATTCTGTGTTGTAATGTATTTTGTAACCTGTGCAAATATCAGAAAAGCAAAAAAAAATCCTAATATTCATAATAGTGGTGCACCATCTAAAAGTGCGTCATTAGTAAACCCACAGCAGTGGCGCACTTCTGGGCCTACTAATGGCGCATCAGGCGGTGCGCCACTGTTATGTATATTAACAGTGGCGCACGAGGGGTGCGTCATTACTATTTATTAGTAGTTGCGTGATAATAGTGACGCACCTATAGTGCGCCATTAATAGGCAAAATAGGTGCGCCACTAATAGCCTTTTTTCTAGTAGTGGATCTGCATATCCTTTTCTCTCGCTCTTCCCCTCACGCCATCCTGTGTATCCCCTTGTTCCGCTAGCCTCATAAACTATGGCGCCGTTTTGCACATGCAATGTAACAAAATTATTGAAACCATTGTCGCTACAAAGAATAATTTAAAGATTAATTGTTATTATTGTGTACTTTTTATGTATTACATATTTATGCAACAAAAAACAATTTAAATTTTTTGAAAGTACAATAGAAGAAGGGGTGGACACATGAGACCACAATGATCTTCACCAATTTGGAAGTATCTTCTACATATCTTGTATGTGTTATTCAATCTGCCCACCAACATGCACCAAGAAAAAAAACCTTGTGTCTCATCATGCATTTAGATTTCTAGATGTTGGTAATATATATATACTTGGGTGCTGAATTTCTTTGAGACAGTGAAGCATAATATTTTTCTAGTTTTGAAATGGACATCGCCCCAACATAAGATCCAATCATGAGGCACCAACACCAACATATCCAGCACAAGATTATTTACCGGGTTGTTAAGTAGTAGAGGAAGATGGGAGTTATCATGAGGGTTTGGGTTAACAATAAACTAAGCAACAGAGACATCCCCTTTAGAGCATAAGAGAATAAATGTGGAAGAGTTTCCTGAAGGGTGTCATTTTCATTACAAGTATTTCTTCTTCCATAGCAACATTATGTCCCCTGCACTAGGAAGGCATGTAGTAATACCTTTGCAGATGTCAATAAGAGAAAACACATCTCTCCACCAAAATACCCATAAACTAGCATGGCATGAGGGAGTGTGGAAGCGTAGTATTGGTGCCACACAAATAGGACCCAGGTTATGTCTTCCTTATGGATGAACTTAGGAGTAACCCTTGGTTTTGTATTTTAAGATCATAAATTCCCAATCCCCCTTCACACTTTGATTTCTAAACTAGGTCTTAGACAACAAGCGAATTAGTGCATGAACCTCTGTCAACCACCTTTCTCCGTAGATGGTGCCTTCTAGCACAATCAAATCATTCTAGAAATTTATCAGGTATCTTGAGCACACACATAGCAACGGATAGACGTGAAGATAGAGTTGAGTTAATGAGGTTAACTCTGGCACCATAATTGGGTCATATTGATGTATTGGGCAACCTTCTTTCCACTCGATCTACTAGAGGCATTAGTTCTTGAACAATAGGTCTAGTAGTGCTCAGGGGCAAGCCTGGGTAATTGAATGGCAATAAGCCAATCTGACTGCTAGCCCAACAACAAGTTCAGAAGGCCTGTCTGCAAAAGTGTTGATGGGAATGAGTTGAGACTTGTGGAAGTTTATTTTTAGCACCGTGACATTAGCATATGAGTGAAGAATCTGCCTAGTAATGTACAATTGTGTCGAATCAGCAGGCAGGACCAAGATCATGTCATCCATGTACTGTATGACTGGAAAATCCTCTAGCGGTGGTTTGTTTATTGGTAATTGTAGAAATCCATCTGTCCATGCTTTGTTGACTAAAAACGAACTATATCGACTGCCAACACAAATAAAAGGGGCGACAAGGGATCACCTTGTAAGTCCCCACGCGTGCATCTAAACTTAGTTCCCGAGGCTCCATTTAGTAGAACTTTAGATGATCTAGAACTTAATATTAACTTGATCCACATTCTTCATTTTTCATCAAACCCCATGTGCTCAAGTATAGTAAGAATCAAAGAATGATTCATTGTGTCCAAGGCTTTCTCGAAATCTAACTTCAGAACCACAAGTTCCTTGCCTCGGGATTTAAATTGGTATAAATACTCAAATGCCCAGCCGAGACACCCATGTATCATACGATCTTTAATAAATCCATATTAGTTATGGTGTACAATTTTCATGATTTATTTTTTAAGCCTTTCATGGAGAATTTTTGTTAGAACTTTGAGCACACGATTTAACAACAACAACAACAACAACAACAACAACACCAACAACAACAACAGCAACAGCAGCAACAACAACAGCAACAACATCCTCAAAAGGAGACACATCAATAGCACAAGCGAGAATAATCGACTTTTTTGTATTAGTCACTTTTTTAGTTCTTCTTATTGGTAAACAAAGATATATACTGAAAAATATGTACTCTAAGGTAGAATGAATGAAGAGCATTAATATCATCCCAAAGTAGAAAGAAAACTTGATCCTATTGTTGGAAAACTTGCATACATACGTGTAGGGGTTGCACTATTTTAATATGCAAGAACAACTATATAGTAGCGTCATTTTCAGACAACGATATGATCTAGGAACGTATCAGTAAGTCAATTTAATTGGGGCTATCTCCCTCCAAAATATCCTTTTCCTTCAAGCCCTCTACACATGAGTCGTGCAGCTTGAGAATCGACATTTGTGTGTGAGGTTGTTATCTGCATTCATGAGGACATTGAGGTAGATACAAAGCTTGCCAAACCAACCGACATTAACTCAAAATTAGGTTGTGCATAGACATGGAAACGGGAAGTGATAATGAATAGTTTACAGTTGGGAGTTACCATATGTAGATATGTTGGAGAAAATAAAAACCTTTGCAATGCTTCTCATCGAGATATGTTGCTGCATTGCATCCATGGATTTCTTGGACCATTATGAGCGAGTCACGCGGAATCTCTGAACACCAAGCAATTTTTCGCGAAGAAAAAGGCATAGCCAACCAAAGCAATCTTTCAGTGTTGCCCTGTATGGATTATTGTGACGGTCTTTCCCAATTCTGTGTAAATAAACCGGAAAACTCTCTCTAATGAATCGAAATCCTATTGGATTTACTTAAATAAACACTGACACATGGACGAATAAGACTGGAGAAAATCCACGATCAAAAATCAACTAAGCAACGAAAAAAAAGAGAAACATTAGCACCACCAAGAACAATAAAGAATTTTCTGCATAGTCACCTTTTCTTATGAGTAAACAGAGATGTATATTAACCCTCCTCAAAAAGATATTAAAACAAAAGCAAAAATAGAACATATGTACTCAAGGTAGAATGAATGAAGCGTGTTGCTATCATCCAAAAGTAGAAAGAAGACTTAAACACATATTTTGTGGAGCTTGCATTGTTTAACAATATGCAAGAACGAGTATATAACTATATATCACTGTAATTTTCAAACGACGATATGATTTGAACACGCACCGTTCATTCAATTTAACTGCAAATCTCTCTCTCTCTCTATCTATCTCTCTCTCTCTCCCTCCCTCCCTCCGTCCCCCTCCCTCTCTCTTTCTCTAACCTCTTTTCTCTTTAAGCCCTCTACATGAATCGTGCAGCTCGAGCATTGCCATTTGTGTGTAAGGTTGTTGTCTGTATTCATGAGGATATCAAGGTAGATACAAAGCTTGCCAAACCAACCGCCATCAACTCAAAGTTAGGCTATGAATAGCGGAAATTCACTTTGACTTAGAGGTGTATATGCATCAATGGTCTAAATAGACATGGATAGACGTGGATACGGAAAGTAATCATGAGCAGTTAGGAGTGACCATATTTATGTAGATACGCTAGAGACAACAAAAGATGCTTCTCATCGAGATATGTTGGCTGCATTGCACCATCCATGGATATCTTGGGGCATCCATTGCATCCATCCATCCATCGAGATATCTTGGGGCATCGTGCGCGAGTCACGCGGAACCCCTGCACACCAATCAACTTCCCGCGAAGCAAAAGGCATATGTCCAGCCTAAAATTAAGTGTGGACATCCTAGAAGCATGGCGAGCCCATGGGGCGCAAGCGCAACCAACTCGCAAACATTCTCACGAAGGCACTTGGAAGGATCCGGTTCCTGGAGCTGAGGGGGAAGATAGGCATGACGGAAATAATCAGGAGGCGACAAGATTAGGGGGTGATCTGTTAGCTAATCCTGTCGTTAGAAATAAACCTTCGTTAGATAGTTGTTAGGTTAGTTTGGGCCGCAACTTATGCGCGCCGTGCATGTAGGCTGCATGGGCCTGTAGAGCGATGAGACCACGTCCATCGAGGGCCATGCGTTTCGCTGGGAGGCTCCGCAGGACGCGAGCTCGTGGGATGGCACGAGCAGTCCGGGTCGTGACGCGAAGGTAGGATATATCGGCCGACCTTTTCCCTTTGTAACCGAATAAATAGAGAAGGAAAAAACGAGAAAAGACGCAATAAACACATATTAGTTATGGTGTACAATTTTCACGATTTATTTTTGAAGCATTTCAGGGAGAAGTTTTGTTAGAACTTTGAGCACACGATTTAACAACAGCAACAGCAACAGCAACAGCAACAGCAACAACAGCAGCAGCAACAACAGCAACAAGCAACAGCAACAGCAACATCACCAGCACCACCACCACCAGCAGCAATAGCAGCAGGAGCAACAACAACAACAACAACAACAACAACAACAACAACAACAACAACAACAACAACAACAGGAGACACATCAATAGCACAAGCGAGAATAATCGAATTTTTTGTATTAGTCACTTTTTTAGTTCTTCTTATTGGTAAACAAAGATATATACTGAAAAATATGTACTCTAAGGTAGAATGAATGAATGAAGAGCATTAATATCATCCCAAAGTAGAAATAAAACTTGATCCTATTGTTGGAAAACTTGCATACATACGTGTAGGGATTGCACTATTTTAATATGCAAGAACAAGTATATAGTAGCGTAATTTTCAGACAACGATATGATCTAGGAACGTATCAGTAAGTCAATTTAATTGGGGCTATCTCCCTCCAAACTATCCTTTTCCTTCAAGCCCTCTACACATGAGTCGTGCAGCTTGAGAATCGCCATTTGTGTGTGAGGTTGTTATCTGCATTCATGAGGACATTGAGGTAGATACAAAACTTGGCAAACCAACCGCCATTAACTCAAAATTAGGTTGTGCATAGACATGGAAACGGGAAGTGATAATGAATAGTTTACAGTTGGGAGTGACCATATGTAGATATGTTGGAGAAAATAAAAACCTTTGCAATGCTTCTCATCGAGATATGTTGCTGCATTGCATCCATGGATTTCTTGGACCATTATGAGCGAGTCACGCGGAATCTCTGAACACCAAGCAATTTTCCGTGGATAAAAAGGCATAGCCAACCAAAGCAATCTTTCAGTGTTGCCATGTATGGATTATTGTGACGGTCTTTCCCAATTCTCTGTAAATAAACCGGAAAACTCTCTCATTTTTTTAATTAATCGAAATTCTATTGGATTGACTTAAATAAACACTGTCACATGGACGAATAAGACTGGAGAAAATCCACAGCCAAAAATCAACTAAGCAACGAAAAAAGAGAAACATTAGCACCACCAAGAACAATAAAGAATTTTGTGCATAGTCACCTTTTCTTATCAGTAAACATAGATATATATTAACCCTCCTCAAAAAGATATTAAAACGGAAGCAAAAATAGAACATATGTACTCAAGGTAGAATGAATGAAGCGCGTTGCTATCATCCAAAAATAGAAAGAAGACTTAAACACATATTTTGTGGAGCTTGCATTGTTTAACAATATGCAAGAACCAATATATAACTATATATCACTGTAATTTTCAGACGACGATATGATTTGAACACGCACCGTTCATTCAATTTAACTGCAAATCTCTCTCTCACCCTCCCTCCCTCCCTCCCCCTCTCTCTCTCTCTCTTTCTCTAACCTCTTTTCTCTTTAAGCCCTCTACATGAATCGTGCAGCTCGAGCATTGCCATTTGTGTGTAAGGTTGTTGTCCGTATTCATGAGGATATGAAGGTAGATACAAAGCTTGCCAAACCAACCGCCATCAACTCAAAGTTAGGCTATGAATAGCGGAAATTCCCTTTGACTTAGAGGTGTATATGCATCAATGGTCTAAATAGACATGGATAGACGTGGATACGGAAAGTAATCATGAGCAGTTAGGAGTGACCATATTTATGTAGATACGCTAGAGACAACAAAAGATGCTTCTCATGGAGATATGTTGGCTGCATTGCATCCATCCATGGATATCTTGGGGCTTCGTGCGTGCGCGAGCCACGCGGTGTTAGTTAATCCTGTCGTTCGAAATAAACGTTCGTTTGATAGTTTTTAGGTTAGTTTGGGCCGCAACTTATGCGCGCCGTGCATGTAGGCTGCATGGGCCTATAGAGCGATGTGACCACATCCATCGAGGGCCATGCGTTTCGCTGGGAGGCTCCGCACGACGCGAGCTCGTGGGATGGCACGAGCAGTCCGGGTCGTGGCACGAAGGTAGGAACTACCGGCCGACATTTTCCCTTTGTAACCGAATAAATAGAGAAGGAAAAAACGAGAAAAGTCGCAAGTCTTACGTGACGCAAACAAGCTGTCATCGTCAACCTCCCACCTCGAGCAAGCAAAGAGCGAGAGAGCACGGGATCGGCGCGCTTTGCGTTGAGAAAACCCTAACAATTGGCATCCGAACTAAGGTTTAGGGGAGTTCAACGGCTATGTCCGGCGCTAGAGAGCGACCGGGCCAAGGGGCGGCAGCGGAGGCGGCGGTACAAGCGACGACGACACCCCTCAACGGAGCAAAGGGTGGGCCGAGCCGGTCGCCGACACCACCGCGGGAACGCATTCACGGGCGCAGCAGGGTGAGGCGGGAGCGTCGTGTGGTGATCCACGAAGGGGCAGCCACGGCGCGGGCGCCGTTCGTGCCGGGCGCCGGCACCACGTTCCCAACACTCACCTCGACAAACTACATCGAGTGGTCGCTCGTGATGAAGGTCCATCTGGAGTCCTGGGGGCTCTGGGACGCCATCGAGGGGAACGCGTTGCACGTCCGCGACGACAAGGCGGCGCTCGGCATCCTCTTCAGAGTTGCGCCTCCTGAGATGCTTGGCGTCCTCGTCATCAAGGAAACGGCGAAGGAGGCCTGGGACACGATCAAAGTCATGCGTATGGGGGTGCACCGGGTGCGCGAGGCAACCGCGCTGCGGCTGCGTGCTAAATTCGAGCAGATCACCTTCCGCGACGGCGAGACCCTCGACGCCTCCGGGATGAGGATCACCGGCCTCGTCAATCAGCTACGCACCCTCGGCGACAACCTGGAAGAGGTACGTGTGGTACAAAAACTCCTACGAGTTGTTCCTTCTTGCTACGCACGGATTGCCGTGGCGATCGAGACGCTACTCGATCTGAGGACCATCTCAGTCGAAGAGCTTATCGGGCGGTTGCGCACGGCCGAGGAGCGGTGCGGGGCGGCCAGGCCAGGCCGGCGGGGAGCTGCTCCTCACTGAACGACGGTGGGAGGCACGGCGCCAAGGACGCGAGTCCGGACAGGGCTCGGGCGGCAGCAACGGCAACGGAGGTCAAAACAACCGCCGGGGCAAGAACCAGAAGAAGGGAAACGACTCCCGCCCGCTGCAGGACGACGGGAACGCGGGTGGCGGGTCCGGCGGCCGCGGCGGCGGTGGCCGGGACATGAGTGGGGTGAAGTGCTACAACAGCAACAAATTTTGGCACATCTCCCGCAACTGCACCGAGCCACGCCGGGAATGCAAGGAGCAAGTGCATCTGGCGCAGGCAGAGCCACACGAGTCGGCGCTCCTCCTTGCGACCGCACACGAGAGCGTGCTGACCGCCGACGGTGCTGGTGATCACGTCCTGCTGAACGAAAAACTATCCCAGGCGCGTGCGGCGGCAGCGGACGATCGTTGCGACATGGCGTGGTACCTGGACACTGGGGCCAGCAACCATATGTCCGGGCGTCGGGACATCTTCGCCGAGCTGGACACCGGTGTGCGCGGGACGGTCAAGCTCGGCGACGGCTCGGCGGTCCACATCGAGGGCAAAGGGACGATCGTATTCCATTGCCGCAACGGTGAGCACCTTCTATTATCTGAGGTGTACTTCATACCCCGTCTCGGCAGCAACATCATCAGCATCGGGCAACTGGATGAGATCGCCTACGAGATCACGATCCATCACGGGGTACTCCAGCTACGTGAGCCGGGAGGGCGTCTCCTCTCTTGCGTGGAGCGCAACGTCGGGCGGCTTTACATCCTGCAACTGACGTCGGCTCGACCGGTGTGCCTCGCCGTGCACGGTGGTGAGGATGCGTGGCGATGGCACGCACGTTACGGCCATGTAAACTTCCGGGCACTACGCCAACTAGCCCGGGAAGACATGGTACACGGCCTGCCGTTGCTCGACGAGACCGATCGAGTCTGCGAGGCTTGTCTCACCGGCAAGCACCGACGCACGCCCTTCCCCAGTAAAGCACTGAATCGAGCTTCAACGCCCCTGGAGCTGGTCCACGCCGACCTGTGCGGTCCAATCAGTCCGCCCACGCCAGGAGGGAAACGCTATTTCCGTCTGCTAGTCGATGACCACAACACACACATGGGGCTGGTGCTGCTCGCAACGAAGGACGGGGCACAGGCGAGGCTACTTCTCAAACAACAACGCCAGAAATTGACACGTTGACGGAGACTTGCTTGCGTTGGTTTTTCCCTTGAAGAGGAAAGGGTGATGCAGCCCAAGAGCAGTCAGTATTTCCCTCAGTTTGAGAACCAAGGATCAATCCAGTAGGATAATCTCGTCAAGTCCAGAGTACCTGCGCAAACACAAAAGAGCTTGCACCCAACGCTATAAAGGGGTTGTCAATCCCTTCAAGATTGATTGCAAAGTGAGATCTGAAGGCGAAAAGTGCAACGAAGTAAAAGAGTAAGGCTGAAAATATGGTGTGAACTAGACCCGAGGGCCATAGTGTTCACTAGAGGCTTCTCTCAAAATAGCAAATATTACGGTGGGTGAACAAATTATTGTCGAGCAATTGATAGAACCGCGCAAAGTCATGACGATATCTAAGGCAATGATCATACATATAGGCATCACGTCCGAGACAAGTAGACCGATACTTTCTGCATCTACTACTATTACTCCACACATCGACCGCTATCCAGCATGCATCTAGTGTATTGAGTTCATGACGAACAGAGTAACGCCTTAAGCAAGATGACATGATGTAGAGGGATAAACTCAAACCAATGATGAAAACCCCATCTTTTTACCATTGATGACAACAACACGATGCGTGCCTCGCTACCCCTTCTGTCACTGGGTGAGGTCACCGCATGGTATGAACCCAAAACCAAGCACTTCTCCCATGGCAAGAGTCATAGATCAAGTTGGCCAAACAAAACCCACAACTCGAAGAGAATTACAAGGATATGAAATCATGCATAAGAGAGATCAGAAGAAACTCAAATAAGATTCATAGATAATCTGATCATAAATCCACAATTCATCGGATCTCGACAAACACACCGCAAAAGAAGATCACATCGGATAGATCTCCATGAAGATCATGGAGAGCTTTGTATTGAAGATTCAAGAGAGAGAATAAGCCATCTAGCTACTAGGTATGGACCCGTAGGTCTATGGTGAACTACTCACGCATCATCGGAGAGGTCATGGTGTTGATGAAGAAGCCCTCCGTATCCGAATCCCCCCTCCGGCAGGGCACGAAAACCTGCCCCAGATGGTATCTTGCGGAGACAGAAGCTTGCGGCGGCAGAAAAGTACTTTCGATGATCTCCTGATTTTTTCTGGAATTTTTGGGAATATATAGGCGAAAGACCAAGGGCAGAGGAGGCCCAGGGAGCCCACAAGCCTGGGAGGCGCCCCCCCCCCAGCCGTGGCTAGGGGGCTTGTGGGGTCCCTGGTGGCCCCCTGCCTTGGTTCTCAAGTTCCCCGATCGTCTTCTGTTTCAGAAAAAATCTTTTTGGAAGTTTTGTTCCGTCTCGACTCCGTTTAAAATCCTCCTCTGAAAAGGGTCAAAAACACGGAAAAAACAGGAACTGGCACTTGGCACTGAGTTAATAAGTTAGTCCCAAAAAAGATATAAAAGGCATACAAAACATCCAAAGTTTGACAAGATAATAGCATGAAACCATCAAAAATTATAGATACGTTGGAGACGTATCAAGCATCCCCAAGCTTAACTCCTGCTCGTCCTCGAGTAGGGAAGTGATAAAGACTAAATTTTTTATGTGGAATGCTACCTAGCATAGTTGTCCTTTGTAACTTCTTTCATGTGACATGAATGTTCAGATCCATAAGATTCAAAACAATAGTTTGCTATTGACATGAAAACAATAATACTTCAAGCAAACTAGCAAGGTAATCATGAACTTTCAAAATAACAAGGCCAAGGAAAGTTATCCCTACAAAATCATATAGTCTGGCTATGCTCCATCATCCTCACACAACTAATTTAAATCATGCACAACCCCGGTATTGGCCAAGTAATTGTTTTCGCACTCTTACTTTCTCAAACTTTTTATAACTATCACGCAATACATGAGCGTGAGCCATGGATATAGCACTATAGGTGGAATAGAGTGTGGTGGTGGTTATGAGACAAAAAAAAGGAGGAGATGGTCACATTGACTCGGCGTATCAAAGGGCTATGGAGATGCCCGTTAATAGATATCAATGTGAATGAGAAGGGATTGCCATACAAAGGATGCACTAGAGCTATAAGTATGTGAAAGCTCAAAAGGAGAACTAGTGGGTGCGCATCCAACTTGCTTGCTCACGAAGACCTAGGGCAATTTGAGGAAGCCCATCATTGGAATATACAAGCCAAATTATATAATAAAGATTCCCACTAGCATATGGTGGTGACGAAACGAGAGGCTCTCAGTCATGAAGAACATGGTGCTATTATGAAGCACAAGTGTGGAAAAAGAGAGTAGCATTGTCCCTTCTCTCTTTTCTCTCTTTTTTTATTTGGGCTCTTGGGCCTCTTTTTTCTCTTTTTCTTTATTTGGGCTCTTTGGCCTCTTTTTTTCCTCACATGGGACAATGCTCTAATAATGATGATCATCACACTTTTATTTACTCACAGCTCAAAGCTTAGAATGATGATGACTCTATAGGAAATGCCTCCGGCAGTGTACCGGGATGTGCAACGATCTAGTTTGGCGTATGACGTTGAAACATCTCGCTAGCTATCTTACGATCATGCGATGGCAACATGAGAGTGACGACACAAGTCATGAGACGGAACGGTGGGAGTTGCATGGCAATATATCTCGGAATGGCTATGAAGATGCCATAGTAGGTAGGTATGGTGGCTGTTTTGAGGAAGGCATATGGTGGGTTTGTGCACCGGCGAAAATTGCGTGATACTAGAGAGACTAGCAATGGTGGAAGGTGAAAGTGCATCTATACCATGGACTCACATTAGTCATGAAGAACTCACATACTTATTGCGAAAGTTTTTATTAGTAATCGAAACAAAGTGCTAAATTCATACTCCTAGGGGAAGGGTTGGTAGGTGTTAACCATCGCGCGATCTCGATCGCAACACAAAGGATGAAAATCAATAGATCAATTATTCTCCGACTTCCTAACATAGCAGTTCACCATACGTGCATGCTACGGGAATCACTAACTTCAACACAAGTATTTCTAGGTTCACAACATCCTACTAACATAACTCTTAATATTACCAAATCCACGTCTCAAAACTAATTGAGAGGAATCAAAACTTCTCTTTCTACTCAATGCACATGAAGATGGAGGTTTTTGTATCATTTTTGGGTGCCTATAACCTTTGGGACTACTTTCATAGCAGAAGCCAACTAGCAAGTCACGCACCGCCGTGCTCTAAAAGATCTAAGTGAAGCACATAGAGCAAAATTATCTAGCTCAAAAGATATAAGTGAAGCACAATGAGCATTCTAGCAAAATCACGATGAGTGCATGTCTCTCTCAAAAGGTGTGCAGCAAGGATGATTGTGACACAACAAAAAGAAAAGACTCCTACGATACAAGACGCTCCAAGCAAAACACATATCATGTGGTGAATAAAAATATAGCTCCAAGTAATGTTACCGATGGATTGAAGACGAAAGAGGGGATGCATTCCCAGGGCATCCCCAAGCTTGAGCTCTTTCCAGTCCTTATCTCTTTGTCCATGAGAACATCACCCAAAACTTGAAAACTTCACAACACAAAACTTAAGCAGAAACTCGTGATAACATTAGCACAAGAAAACAAATTACCACCTCTTTAGGTACTGTAGAAATCTTGATTTCTATTTATATTGGTGTTATATTACTGTATTCTCACTTTTCCATGGCTAGTACCCCCCCCCCCCCCCCCGATACTATCCATAGTTTCATCAAAACAAGCAACCAACTCAACAAAAACAGAATCTGTCAAAAACAGACCATTCTGTATAATTCGTATACTTCTGGTACCTCAAAAATTCTAAAAAATTACGACTGCGTGGGCAAAAGGCATATCAACCAGCAGCATAAAGAATCAAATCAAAATCTCTTTCTGAATAAAAAATGAACAATAATCTCGTGAGCAAAAAGTTTCTGTCTTTTTCCAGCAGGATCAAACAACCATCACCGAGACTAGTCATAAAGGTTTTGCTTGGCTCAAACACAAAAAGAAACACAAAAAACACAATCATAACAGAACTATGTTGGTGTGGACGCAACAAAACAGAAAGAAAAAGATAAATTCATTGGGCTGCCTCCCAACAAGCGTATTGTTTAGCGCCCTTAGCTAGGCATTGATAAATCAATGATGCTCACACAAAAGACAAGAATTGAAGCACAATGAGAGCATCATAAAGCATGTGAAAATCACATCTAAGTCTAACATACTTCCTATGCATAGACATTTTATAGGAAAACAGATTGTCAAGACAACCAATAGTTGCCATATGCAAGGAAGAAGAAAGAGACAATAGCAATCTCCACATAACGAGAGGTAATTTGGTAACATGAAAGTTTCTACCACAATATTTTCCTCTCTCATAGCAATTACATGTGGGATCATAATCAAATTCAACAAAATAGCTATCACAAAGGATATTCTTTTCATGATCCACATGCATGCAAAGTTGACGCTCTTCAAAAATAGTGGGATTATCATCAACTAAAGTCATGACTTCTCCAAACCCACTTTCAATATTATTGCAAATATCATTGCAACAAGTAGTGGACATAGCAAAACTAGCATCCCCAAGCTTAGGGTTTTGCATATTTTTAGCATGATTGTCATTAATAGAATTTATAATGAAATCATTGCAATCATGTTTTTCATTCAAGGAGCCCTCGTGAATCATTTCATAAATTTCTTCATCACGATTTTTAGATTCACGCATCTCAAGAAAAACTCCATAGAGAAAGTCAAGTGCACTCAACCCACTAGCAATTGGTTCCACATAACTAGATCTCTTAAAGAGATTAGCAAGTGGGTGAGGATCCATATCACTAGATTTTTAGCAAGCGAAAATGCAAGCATATTGAAGGCACATAGCACACAAGCAAAGGAAAGGCAAACGAAAAAGGCAAAAAAAATTGTAAATTTTTGTTTTTCATAAGTGGGGGAGAGGAAAACGAGAGGCAAAAAATGCAAGAGATGAGTCTGCGACACTTACTTGGATGAGTTCTTGACTTGATCCTCCCCGGCAACGGCGCCAGAAATCCTTTTGCTACTTCTCAAACAACAGCGCCAGAAATTGACACGTTGACGGAGACTTGCTTGCGTTGGTTTTTCCCTTGAAGAAGAAAGGGTGATGCAGCACAGGAGCAGTAAGTATTTCCCTCAGTTTGAGAACCAAGGTATCAATCCAGTAGGAGAATCTCGTCAAGTCCAGAGTACCTGCGCAAACACAAAAGAGCTTGCACCCAACGCTATAAAGGGGTTTTCAATCCCTTCAAGATTGATTGCAAAGTGAGATCTGAAGGCGGAAAGTGCAACGGAGTAAAAGAGTAAGGCTGGAAATATGGTGTGAAGTAGACCCGGAGGCCATAGTGTTCACTAGAGGCTTCTCTCAAAATAGCAAATATTACGATGGGTGAACAAATTACTGTCGAGCAATTGATAGAACCGCGCAAAGTCATCACGAAATCTCACGCAATGATCACACATATAGGCATCACGTCCGAGACAAGTAGACCGATACTTTCTGCATCTACTACTATTACTCTACACATCGACCGCTATCCAGCATGCATCTAGTGTATTGAGTTCATGACAAACAGAGTAACGCCTTAAGCAAGATGACATGATGTAGAGGGATAAACTCAAACCAATGATGAAAACCCCATCTTTTTACCCTTGATGGCAACAACATGATGCGTGCCTCGCTACCCCTTCTGTCACTGGGTGAGGTCACCGCACGGTATGAAACCAAAACCAAGCACTTCTCCCATTGCAAGAATCACAGATCAAGTTGGCCAAACAAAACCCACAACTCGAAGAGAATTACAAGGATATTAAATCATGCATAAGAGAGATCAGAAGAAACTCAAATAAGATTCGTAGATAATCTGATCATAAATCCACAATTCATCGGATCTCGACAAACACACCGCAAAAGAAGATTACATCGGATAGATCTCCATGAAGATCATGGAGAACTTTGTATTGAAGATCCAAGAGAGAGAAGAAGCCATCTAGCTACTAGCTATGGACCCGCAGGTCTATGGTGAACTACTCACGCATCATCGGAGAGGTCATGGTGTTGATGAAGAAGCCCTCCGTATCCGAATCCCCCATCCGGCAGGGCACCAGAACGTGCCCCAGATGGGATCTTGCGGAGACAGAAGCTTGCGGCGGCGGAAAAGTACTTTCGATGATCTCCTGATTCTTTCTAGAACTTTTGGGAATATATAGGCGAAAGACCTAGGGCAGAGGAGGCCCATGGAGCCCACAAGCCTGGGAGGCGCGGACCCCCCTGGTCGCGGCTAGGGGGCTTGTGGGGTCCCTGGTGGCCCCCTGCCTTGGTTCTCAAGTTCCCCGATTGTCTTCTGTTTCGGATAAAAATCTTTTTGGAAGTTTCATTCCGTTTGGACTCCGTTTAAAATCCTCCTCTGAAAAGGGTGAAAAACATGGAAAAAACGGGAACTGGCACTTGGCACTGAGTTAATAAGTTAGTCCCGAAAAGGATACAAAAGGCATACAAAACATCCAAAGTTTGACAAGATAATAGCAAGAAACCATCAAAAATTATAGATACGTTGGAGACGTATCACGCAGCGCTGAAGCACTTTCAGGCGAGGGCAGAGCTCGAGTGTGGGCACAAGCTCAAGGTGTTGCGCATGGATCGGGGGGGGCGAGTTCACCTCCCACAGCCTCGGGGAGTACTTTGCCGACAAAGGGGTGGGACGCGAGCTCACCGCGTCGTATACACCCCAGCAGAACGGGGTGGTAGAATGGCGGAACCAGACCATCGTCGGCATGGCACGCAGCCTCTTGAAGGCAAAGGGCATGCCAGGACGGTTCTGGGGCGAGGCTGTTACCACAGCTGCGTATCTCCTCAACAGATCCACGACGAAGAGCATTGAGAAGATGACGCCGCATGAGGCGTGGTGCGGGCGACGCCCGAGCGTTCAACACCTACGCACGTTCGGATGCGTGGTGCATGTCAAGGTGACCAAGCCAAATCTAAAGAAGCTCGACGACAGGAGCCAGCCCATGGTGTTCCTTGGGTATGCGCCAGACACGGCCGCATACCGTGTGTTGGATCCCACAACGGATCGCGTCCATGTCTCCAGGGACGTGGTCTTCGACGAGGATGGCGCCTGGGACTGGCGCACAAGAGCAGGCGAAGAAAACCTGGCACCAGGACTGGATACCTTCACGGTCGAGCTCGAGCATGGCCTCCAGGGTGGGCGCCGTGACGCCCAAGGCGGCGAGGTGGAGAGGGTCTCGGCGGCCCCCACGCCACACACTCCCGACGCCGGAGCACCAACTCCGGGACAAGCCTCTCCAGCTACTCCCATGCCACAGGAGCCCAAGACGCCGATCTCGGCGGCACCTCGCGTCGACTTCGCATCCCCACCAATGGCAGCCTCCGAGCCGGACCCTAGAGCGGAGGCTCCAAGACGATATCGGACACTTGAGAACCTCTGGGAGAACACAAACGAGATCGAGGCAGACTACAGCCCTCTCTGCCTCCTCACAGGAGAAGAACCAGCCTCGTTCCTTGAGGCGGAGAAGGAAAAGGGATGGCGGACCGCCATGGATGAGGAGATGCGAAGCATCGTCGACAACGGCACATGGGAGCTCACCACCCTCCCACCTGGCCATCGCGCCATTGGCCTCAAGTGGGTGTACAAGCTCAAGAAGGATGCCCATGGGGAGGTGGTGAAGCACAAAGCGGGGCTGGTGGCAAAGGGATATGTCCAAGTCCAAGGAGTGGACTTCGAGGACGTGTTCGTGCCGGTGGCTCGGATGGACTCGGTGCGCGTCTTGATAGCTCTCGTCGCGCACCACGACTGGCCCGTTCATCACATGGACGTCAAGTCCGCGTTTTTAAACGGTCACCTACAAGAGGAGGTCTACGTCGTCCAGCCGCCGGGGTACACCGCGCCCGGCAAAGAGGAGAAGGTTCTCCGCCTTCGAAAGGCACTGTATGGACTTCGACAGGCCCCGAGAGCGTGGAATGCAAAGCTTGACGAAAGCCTGCGCTCACTCGGTTTTGAGCGCTACCCGTCCGAGCATGCTGTGTACCGGCATGGAGAAGGGGGCAAGCTGCTGCTGGTTGGCGTCTACGTCGATGACCTAATCATCACCGGCTCAGACGCGGCAGAAGTCAGCTCCTTCAAGCTCCAAATGACGACGCTCTTTCGAATGAGCGACCTTGGGCAGCTCAGCTATTATCTCGGAATCGAGGTGCGTCACGAGCGTGATCGCATCACGTTGTATCAGGCTGCCTACGCCAAGAAGCTGCTGGAACGAGCTCGGATGGAAGATTGCTACCCCGGCAACGCGCCAATGGAGGCTCGGCTGAAACTAAGCCGGGATAGCAAGGACAAGCCGGTGGACAACACTCTTTACCGAAGCATCATGGGAGGCTTGCGGTACCTTGTGCATACGAGGCCCGACATCGCGTTCGCCGTCGGCTACCTGAGCCGGTTCATGGAAGCACCGGCCTCTGATCACTTCGCGGCGGTGAAGCGGTTGCTGAAATACATCACCGGCATGCTGGACTATGGTTGCGCCTACGTCCGCGGGAAGGGCGAGCCGAAGCTCACTGGGTTCAGTGACTCGGACCACGCCGGCGACATCGATGACAGGAGGAGCACGTCGGACGTGCTCTTCTTCCTTGAGGGCAGCTCTGTCAGCTGGCAGTCCCAGAAGCAACGTGTGGTGGCCATCTCCTCTTGTGAGGCTGAGTATATGGCCGCCACTACTGCCGCATGCCAGGGCGTATGGCTAGCTCGGCTGGTTGGAGAAATGCTCAACATGAAGATCAAGCGGCCGAAGCTACTTGTCGACAACAAATCGGCCATCACTCTATCAAGGAATCCCGTCTTCCACGATCGAAGCAAGCACATCAACTTGCGGTATCACTTCATCCGCAAGTGCGTCGAGGAGGGGCGCATCTACATCGACTACATCAACACCTCCAACCAACTCGCCGACATTCTCACAAAGGCACTTCGAAGGATCCGGTTCCTGGAGCTGAGGGGGAAGATAGGCATGACGGAAATAATCAGGAGGCGACAAGATTAGGGGGTGATCTGTTAGCTAATCCTGTCGTTAGAAATAAATGTTTGTTAGATAGTTGTTAGGTTAGTTTGGGCCGCAACTTATGCGCGTCGTGCATGTAGGCTGCATAGGCCTGTAGAGCGATGTGACCACGTCCATCGAGGGCCATGCGTTTCACTGAAAGGCTCCGCGGGACGCGAGCTCGTGGGATGGCACGAGCAGTCCGGGTCGTGACGCGAAGGTAGGATCTACTGGCCGACCTTTTCCCTTAGTAACCGAATAAATAGAGAAGGAAAAAACGAGAAAAGTCGCAATAAACACATATTAGTTATGGTGTACAATTTTCACGATTTATTTTTGAAGCATTTCAGGGAGAAGTTTTGTTAGAACTTTGAGCACACGATTTAACAACAGCAACAGCAACAGCAACAACAACAACAACAGCAACAAGCAACAGCAACAACAACAGCAACATCACCAGCACCACCACCAGCAGCAGCAACAACAACAACAACAACAACAACAATAACAACAACAACAACAACAACAACAACAACAACAACAACAACAGGAGACACATCAATAGCACAAGCGAGAATAATCGAATTTTTTGTATTAGTCACTTTTTTAGTTCTTCTTATTGGTAAACAAAGATATATACTGAAAAATATGTACTCTAAGGTAGAATGAATGAATGAAGAGCATTAATATCATCCCAAAGTAGAAAGAAAACTTGATCCTATTGTTGGAAAACTTGCATACATACGTGTAGGGATTGCACTATTTTAATATGCAAGAACAAGTATATAGTAGCGTAATTTTCACACAATGATATGATCTAGGAACGTATCAGTAAGTCAATTTAATTGGGGCTATCTCCCTCCAAACTATCCTTTTCCTTCAAGCCCTCTACACATGAGTCGTGCAGCTTGAGAATCGCCATTTGTGTGTGAGGTTGTTATCTGCATTCATGAGGACATTGAGGTAGATACAAAACTTGGCAAACTGTCACGCCCAAGATGCGACCCTATCCTCAATTTGGCACGACGGCCTCGTCAGGGATAGAAGCGCATCTCGTCGTGTCGCAAGAATGGATATCGTTACAAGTACATGTACTGAAAAGAAGAGATATATAAAGAGTTGGCTTACACTCGCCACAAGATACATCAGAGTCACATCAGTACATTACATAAACAACAAGAGTAAGAGCAGGGTCCGATTACGGACGAAAACAAACGACAAAAGAAGAACGACGTCCATCCTTGCTATCCCAGGCTGCCGGCCTGGAACCCATCCTAGATCGATGAAGAAGAAGAAGAAGAAGCAACTCCAAATGAACAATCAACGCGCTCGCGTCAAGTAACCTTTACCTGTACCTGCAACTGGTGTTGTAGTAATCTGTGAGCCACAGAGGATTCAGCAATCTCATTTCCAAAGGTATCAAGACTAGCAAAGCTTAATGGGTGAGGTATGGTTAAGTGGTGAGGTTGCGGCAGCGGCTAAGCATATATTTGGTGGCTAACTTACGAGGACAAGAAATAAGAGGGGGACGATCTACGCATAACGGACGTGAACTACTCGTGTTTAAAAGAATGATCCTGAACACCTACCTACGTCAGACGTAACCCCACCGTGTCCTCGATCGGAGAAGGAACTCACGAAAGAGACAGTCACGGTTATGCACACAGTTGGCATGTTTTAATTAAGTTAACTTCAAGTTATCTAGAACCAGTGTTAAACAAAGTATCCACGTTGCCACGTAACCGCGGGCACGGCTTTCCGAAAGATTTAACCCTGCAGGGGTGCTCCAACTAGTCCATCACAAATTACCACAAGCCGCATAGAAATCCTCAATCACGAAGCTCGCGATCTCGTCGGATCTCCTAGTGGAAAACCTCAACTCTGAGATTACCCAAAGCATCACCGGAATCCCGACGCACAAGATATCTCGTCAAAGGTAAAACTAATCCAGCAAGGCCGCCCGACGTGTCGACGATCCCGATAGGAGTCGCGTACCTCGTTCTCAGGACACGACGGATGAGCTAGACGTCGGGATCGCTAAACCTCCGGGTGACCAGAGGGGCGCCGTACATCGCTCAGGTGGGACCAACACTCATCAGGAGCACTGGCCCGGGGGTTGATTAAATTAGTCTGCGGGTGTCGGCGGGTCCCTATGCATTATTATTAGATTATTAGGCAAATGTAGTACCAAAGTTGGGCCTTGCCAGACCAGCTTTAATCTAAAACGAATTATCAAGGGGGTCCCCATAACAACCCCGATCGTGTTAGGAGCGCTCATTTATGGAACATAACACCGGTAGCCGGAAACTAAGGGGGCAAAGGTGGAACAAAACACCAGGCTAGAAAGGCCGAGCCTTCCACCTTTTACCAAGTATATAGGTGCATTAAATTAAATAGCAGTATTATGGTGATATAACAAGGAACACATGCTTTTACATGGAAGCGTCTGCATCTGCAACTAGCAACGCTAACACAGGGTTAAGCAAGCGGTAACATAGCCAATCAGTGGTTTGCTAGGTTGAACAGGTTGAAGGTATTCATGGCATTGTTGAGAGGCTGATATTTAACAAGTGGTAGGCAACGAGACATAAACGTTAGAAGCGGTAAACTAGCATGGCAATGATAGTAATGGTATCTGGGGAAATGATCATCTTGCCTGAGATCCCGCTTGGAAGAAGAATGACTCCGTGAAGCAGACGAACCGACGTAGTCGAACGGATCCTCACTTTTCGACACGCTTGCGGAACTCTATCTAGACGGAGGAAACCGGAAACACAAATCAACACACGGAATTCACCACACGATGCAAGACACACATGATGCATGAACAGTCTAATGCAAGGCATGACAATCACAACAATCAAACACTACACATTAAGTGAAGTTCAATATGCACGAGTTGCATATTGACGAAACTCCACGTTAATCATTTAGTTCTATCCCGATTAACTACACGGCAATATTAAATGTGGTTAAACATGGCAAGAGGTGAAGCGTAAATAAACTACCTATCTAGGCATTTTAAGTGAGGTCGGAAACGACATATAGCATCTCCGAGACGACCTCACATGTTAATTTACAGTTCTGTCCAGATCTGAATTAACACCTTTAATTAGCTGTTAAACAGCAACACAAATAGGTTCACGTGATTCTACGCGTCAAGGCAAGCAATCAACACATAAAGAACATCTCCCACAGAGCTACGGAACAAAAGTTACAAGCATCGCAAGATATGAAGGCATGAACGTAAAAATGTGTGCAACGCCGGCTACGAGCACTTCAACACATACAAACAGCAAGAGAAAATGAAACTACACGAGATTCTAAGCAAGTTTCATGTAGGACACGATCAAATCGGAGCTATGGTTCGAAAACTACGAGCAAAACAAGAAAACACTACAATCTGCCAAAATCAGCCACATAGCATTTTCTACGCCCCACAACTTCGGCTACACAACTCCGATAAGCTCAAGCAAGGCATGTCACGGAAGAGGGCAAGAAGCACTACTACAAACAACTAACAACAATTAGCATGGCATAATGGATCACTAGAGATGGAAGTCACAAAATGGCATCTCACACACAATTCCAAACTTAGTGAAAATAACACCTCCTGAAAGTGCAGTTTTCAGCCTGAAGCTATATTGACATCAGCAAAACCTATAGCTACAGGACTCCAAATGGCATGAAAATTTACAGAATGCTAGAGAAACACAAGGGGTACAACTAACTCCATTGGACCAACCTCAAAAGAGCTACAGATCACAAGATGCAAGTAAGACAAGACAGCAACAAAATATAACAGATTCCAGACTTAGAAATATTTCAGCTCCTCTAAAACAGCACTATTTCTAGCAAGTTGAGAGCAAGCAAAACACAACTAAACATGCATTTCTATTGCAACCAAAAATACCAGGGGCTAAACAAAACATCCAAGATCAACTCTCCAGTTGACAACTCCGTCAAACGACGCACGGAATAAATCCTACGAATTAAACAAAAGGGCAACATAGCAAAAAAACTCGTGAACTAACTTACTCGAAAGCTAAAACTAATTGCACAGAAAAATCCATGGGATTTTTCTACCCCGGAAACACATAAAATATGTGGGGTTTGCAACACAAAATAATGCCACACATTAATGCGAGATAAAACCTATATACGGGGAAATAAACTACCGGCAAATCCTACACGCAAAAATACGCGTGGCCACTCTAAAATACATGGCAAATAAGTCCCTAAAACATGGGCATTACTAACACGCCATACGGGCTATACGGTCTAGCGCGAAAAAAAAAAAATACGGGCTCTAACAAATTAGGACAGCAAGTTAATCTATGCATACGGCACGTCAAACGATGCCAAATAAATATGCAAGTGTCAAATTCGTACTCTACGCGCGAAACTACCACAAAAGCATATCTAAAAGATCGCGATCCGACTTACGGATAAATAACTACGGGCGTTCTAATATACGGATATTTCTCGAAATATAACTAATTCTGAAAATCAACTTAAATCGCTAATGGGCCGAACAGGCGGGCGCTGCATAACAAAATTGCGCATGGGGGAAGGGGATAGCTCACCTGAGGAAAAAGGCCTCTTGGGCCGGCCTGGCGCAGGCGAGCTCGGGGCCCAGGCGGAGGAGAGGCGAGGCGGCCTGGGAAGGCAGCGCTGGGCCGCTGCGGCGCAGGTACTGGCCCGGCGCGGGGCCCACGTGGGAGGAGGGCTGGGGTTCCTCCCGTCGCGCGCTCCCGATCCCGAGCGACGGCGCGGTGGCTCCTGCCGCGGCGGCTGGCGAGGGAGGGAACCACCACGGGGCGCAGCGAGGCGCAGGCGTCCTGATCCGGCGGCGGCTTGCTGGATCTAGCGGCGACCGGCGGGAGGCGGCGCTCGGGCGGAGGAGGCTGCAAACTCGGGACGGGCACCTCGGCCACTTCGCACGGCGGGGCGACGGCGCTGACGGAGGTGGCCGGAGCTCCGGGCTGCGGGGCGAGGTGGTACCGGCGGCGACTATGGGCGGAGGCGGCCGGGGACGCACGGGGGCCGAGGACGGCGCGCTCCGGCAGCGGCGGCTGCTGGCCGGCGGCGGCGCGGCGTTGGAGAGGAGCTGCAAAGAGCTCGACAAGGCGGCAGCGGCGGATCCGGGCCTGGTGCGGGCCTGCTGCGGGCCTCGCGGGCCGGCGGCGGCTGCGGGACAGAGAGTGCTGCGGGTAGGGTTAGGGTTAGGGCGCGGATTTCAAGGAGGAGAGAGGAGGCTGTCCGAAAATTAAGGAGGAGGGGGTATTTATAAAGAAAAGAGGGGCTCGGTTAACCGGGATCGCGACCCGGATCCAACCGCGGGGTCGGATTCGGACGATTCCGAACACGGGTATGGGTACGCGGCCGTGTAGAGGGAATATCCGGAGACGAGAGGGAGAACGGGCGGCGCGGCATGATTTTTAAAACACTGACAAACGTCCGACGGTAGCCCGAATACGGTACCGCTACGGTTGACCGTTCGGGTACCAGACGGTCTCCGATCGCGACGAAATTCGACAGGCGGCCTAGCTATAACTAATCGCGACCGCGTGCCAAGTTTCACCTCGATCAGAGAAAGTTTTAAACGCACTTTAAAAACAGGGTTTCGACGGTGCCGTGGGCGCGTGCGGGTGCGGTCGGACTCGGAACGGATGACGACGAGAACCGGCAACTACTAACGAATGCAAGTTTTGAAAACGGGCGGCAACGGAGACGCCGATGCAATGCTGATGATGCGCATGATGCGATGATGATGCGACCAATACAAATAGACACACAACGAAAACGGAAAGAGAGAGGAATCTTCTGGAACGTCGGCATCGGGCTGTCACACAAACAAACCGCCATTAACTCAAAATTAGGTTGTGCATAGACATGGAAACGGGAAGTGATAATGAATAGTTTACAGTTGGGAGTGACCATATGTAGATATGTTGGAGAAAATAAAAACCTTTGCAATGCTTCTCATCGAGATATGTTGTTGCATTGCATCCATGGATTTCTTGGACCATTATGAGCGAGTCACGCGGAATCTCTGAACACCAAGCAATTTTCCGTGAAGAAAAAGGCATAGCCAACCAAAGCAATCTTTCAGTGTTGCCATGTATGGATTATTGTGACGGTCTTTCCCAATTCTCTGTAAATAAACCGGAAAACTCTCTCATTTTTTTAATTAATCGAAATCCTATTGGATTGACTTAAATAAACACTGTCACATGGACGAATAAGACTGGAGAAAATTTACAGCCAAAAATCAACTAAGCAACGAAAAAAAGAGAAACATTACCACCACCAAGAACAATAAAGAATTTTGTGCATAGTCACCTTTTCTTATCAGTAAACATAGATATATATTAACCCTCCTCAAAAAGATATTAAAACGGAAGCAAAAATAAAACATATGTACTCAAGGTAGAATGAATGAAGCGCGTTGCTATCATCCAAAAATAGAAAGAAGACTTAAACACATATTTTGTGGAGCTTGCATTGTTTAACAATATGCAAGAATCAGTATATAACTATATATCACTGTAATTTTCAGACGACGATATGATTTGAACACGCACCGTTCATTCAATTTAACTGCAAATCTCTCTCTCTCCCACCCTCCCTCCCTCCCCCTCTCTCTCTCTCTCTTTTTCTAACCTCTTTTCTCTTTAAGCCCTCTACATGAATCGTGCAGCTCGAGCATTGCCATTTGTGTGTAAGGTTGTTGTCCGTATTCATGAGGATATGAAGGTAGATAGAAAGCTTGCCAAACCAACCGCCATCAACTCAAAGTTAGGCTATGAATAGCGGAAATTCACTTTGACTTAGAGGTGTATATGCATCAATGGTCTAAATAGACATGGATAGACGTGGATACCGAAAGTAATCATGAGCAGTTCGTAGTGACCATATTTATGTAGATACGCTAGAGACAACAAAAGATGCTTCTCATGGAGATATGTGGGCTGCATTGCACCATCCATGAATATCTTGGGGCATCATTGCATCCATCGAGATATCTTGGGGCATCGTGCGCGAGTCACGCGGAACCCCTGCACGCCAATCAACTTCCCGCGAAGCAGAAGGCATATGTCCCGAGCCTAAAATTAAGTGTGGACATCCTAGAACGATGGCGAGCCCATGGGGCGCAAGCGCAACCAACCGGCGAGAGCTGAAAAAAGGCATGGCCATGTGCACGCCCAGCTCTCGTCTCGGCAGCTTAAATTGCACGTCCTTGCTATATAACGACGACACGGTCGGTCGGGATGCAGAGGCCATCAACCTGCATCATCCTCCCAACCCAACGCCGAGCCGCCGCCTCCCTCCTGCTCTCTCTCGCTCTTAATTTGGCCTGCCCTCCCCGCGCACCGATAAATAAACTCTCGCCGAGGGCGGTCGGACAAGAGATCGGAAAGAGCAAGAACATGGCGCGGCTCTCCGCCACCACCGTCCTCCTCGCCGCCGTCGCCTTCCTCGTTGCCGCCGCCGAGGCCGGCCCGCGCCGCGACGGCGACGCCATCACCAAGGACTTCATCTTCGCCCGGGGCATCAAGCTCGACGTGGACGACACGCAGAGCAAGATCGGCATCCCGCTAAGCCGGCTCGCCGTCTCGCAGAGCAAGGTCGCCATCCCGCTGATGAGCAAGGTGGCCGTCCCGAAGAAGGGCGTCAGCTTGGAGGAAGGGCGCATGCTGATCGGCAGCGGCGGCGACGTGGCGGGCGCGGCCCCGGCGGCGCTGCAGGCGTGCGACCAGCTGGAGGCGTACCAGAGGGTGTGCCACACGCTGCTGCACCTGCCCGGGGTGACGACGGAGCGGGCGCTGCTGGAGACGGCGGTGCGGGTGGCGCTGGGGCGGGCGCGGGCGGCCAAGGTGACGTTCGACGCGGCGATGCTGGCGTCCAAGGTCGGCAACCCGGTGGCGTCCATCCTGGGGTCGTGCGAGCAGAACTACGACGACCTGGTGGACGCGCTGGAGGGGGTGAGCCGGGCCATGCAGAAGCCCGGCACCACCGGCGAGAGCCTGGTGAACAAGATGACGGCGGCCAGCACCTACGCCGGCGACTGCGACAACTGGTACCAGGAGCGCGACATCAAGTCGCCCTACGAGACGATGCAGCGCCACCTCGCGCAGATGGTCTCCGTCGCCCTCGGCCTCGCCAACAAGATCAAGAAGCTCTGAGCGGCATCCCACACACACCACGCATGCCATTGCCAATGCCATTGCTAGCTATGCCTATGCTGCGTGCGCGTGCTGGTTATTAATGGACTCTTCATTTTGTCAAGGGCGTGGTGTGATGTACTCCGTATGCCGCATGCATGCATGCACTTGATGCTATATATGCTACTATGTGATCAAGGCTTGAGGAAGTTTGTAGTGCTAGTGTACACAAGTGTATATGCTAACACGGCAAGCAGGTTGACCTCATTAACTAACTAAATTAAAGCATTTCATCTCAAATCAAATGTTTCGAATGGCTTTCCTTTCCTTCTTTGTATTGGGAAATGCCTTGTGACTTCATGACTGGCAAGTTCCATCAAGTTACATGACATCTTTCTTTATGTGGTATTTTCTTTTTGATGATCTCTTATGAAATGCCGCAATATTCGGCCAGAAAATAGCATCGCAATCCATAATTGATTGAGTTTACTAAAAGAGCATTCGACATTTGTTGCTGGAATGGGAAAGATGACACGATTTACATGGTCTTGCATTGCAAGTTCTCCTATAAATAACAACTTATATGATATACGGAGTACTCTGTATTACCCGAAACCGAGGACGCTTGGGGACAATGAGATATCCACCGCTGCAGGCATGTTTGAACAAATTTAAATCGTCAAAAATCTACCGGTAAATTAAACATTTTTCCAACTAGCCTCTTATGAGATTTGTTTCACTCTCATCTCATGAGTTTTGGTAGCATGGTTATGATAGGTCGCTCTCGATTTTGATTTGCATCGCTAGTTCTTGTGCAACACCCCATGTACCCCCCCTTGCAGCGATGCACCTATGATGTGTTTCAGTTTGGGAGATCAGATCACCAAATTTGGTGCGGCTACCCATTTTATGCTAGAACTGTTCTTCACGAACGATGAGCTGAGCTGGTGATTCAGCAACCAATACATTCCACCCGTGAGGAACATCGTTGTCGCACAAGCAAACGCAGCATAATGATGACAATCATCAACAATGCCACTAAGAAATTCCACAAGAAAATCAGACCGGACCTCCTAAACTCAGAATGCTCTCTTAAGTTGAAGATATCTTTGTGGACTTGCTGGTGCCTGCACCACAGGTCATCATACACTCACAAGTAAGAAATGGCAGGCAATACAGATTAGACATGCATCCGACATTTTTTTTTTACTCGTGTACCTCCAATCAAAATAGCCTGGAATGAAAAATAGTAACATTGGAAACAGGGCCCAAGCTTGTAAGTAACATCAATAGAGTAAAAAAACCAATATGATACAGGTGATATCAACTAGGAAAAGAAAGAATTGGACGACAAGAATTCAACAAGGAACTGTACCGTTGGATAAATTACACCAAACATGGGGTAGAAAACACTTAAGAGGACTCTGCATGGTGGAAGGGTGGAGCTATAGGGAGAAGAGCCCCAACCTGCCGAGTAAAAGCCATCTATCCTGCCGCGGTAATTCAGGTGCAGCACTATATGTGCTCCTCGCCTCCTCAGACTCTACCGAACTATTTGATTGTTCCAGCAGCCAGAGCAAAGATCAGATAAGCCTTAGCTCATACTCACCAGCCATTGTGATGTATCTAACCCAAGGCAGAGCCTGATATCCACTTTTCTCTATAACTTTCAGATAACGAACCTGAAAATGGTAGAAGAATATGGTATATAAGCAGGATGCAAGACTGCCAGAGAAAGTTGTCAGCAAATCTACCTGGTAACAGATCTACAACAAGAGCTGATGGATTACCTGAATGCCTGAAACGGTAAAATAGGGTATCTCAAATTTCACACGTATTGGAGCCTTCTTTTCAGGGGTTGCTTCTTCCGAGGTAATGCTGGGAAGGCTAAATTCTGCTCTACACATATATTCCTGATAGAGTAATAGGCCCAGGGAATTAGAGCAATCCAGCCTAGCATAACAAGGAAGCAATTGTACATATTGAACTGGATGAGGACCAACCTTGCCACCAGGAAATGATTTGATTTTCCAGACCATTGCGTCTCTCTCAGGTGCATATGCCGCAGAACCCATTGAAGTCCTTATATTTGGGTTTGTGGCATCATAGGGCACAGGCACTTCAATTTCTACATTTGTTCCGGTGCTGGAAATGAGAAAAAACAAATATTATTAGGCCTCCTTTGGTTTGTAGGAATCTTGTAGGAATTTCATATGATAGGATTTTTAAAGAAAAAATTCCTATGAAGCCCTTTGGTTTGTAGGAATGGATTCCTATTTCTATGTAGGATAGGAACCAATCCTCCACATTTCAAAGGGAAAAAAACATTAGCCTGGACTCAATGGAAAAATTCCTATCCTATGTATCAAATGGCATGTCTTTCTCTATAGGAATTGAGATGCATGTCATGTCATTTCCTATGATTTTCCTATCCCTATAATATTCCTATCCTGTGAACCAAAGGAGGCCTTAGAGTTGGTCATGAAGGCCACCAGAGGCACATTATTATTGTTAGAAACAGGCACCTTCTTTCCTTGAACTGGCTCCTTGCCTTCACCATAATCTCTATCCGGCTTCTTGAATGCTTCTCAACTTGTGCTTCGACCCAGATCAGAGGCTTCACCTGCAGGAGACAACAAAGAAAGATGGTTCATGCACTAATGTCAAATGTATGCCAGGACTTGGCATATCATATGTTACCAAATGGTTCCTGCTTGTAGAACACAAAAGGACAAACCTGTGTGGTGAGTCTGTAAGTCATTAGATCAAAAGCTCCATCTGGAGGGACAAACGATATAGTCCTATCATTCTCAAATCTGGTCAACCGAACACACCTAAAAAAAAGGATTGGTCAATATAAACCCTAAAGTGACTACTATGATAAAAAGAATATAGTAATCTTGTAATCTTACTGATGAAATTTGATATCATCCAGATCTATTGCTTTTCCTTTAGTTGCTCGGCCTTGAGCTTCCAAAAGAACTCTATCATTCAACCCAAGTTTACACTCGGGCATTCCACTGTTACAAATACATGCATATTAGCCATGATGAATATATCCCACGGGATATACAGGGAAAACATAGTCGGGTAAAATTTGGACTGTTATTCCAAAAGAATAGAAGTTGAAACCAGCTGGTTTGAGTCAAAGTTCAATTAATCATCCGTACCTTACATAATCCAGTTCGTTTATCAGGTACTACTTGATGCTATTATCTGTAAGAGAACTAAGTGGACTGTACTTGTTCAAGGCACTGGCGGAGCTCTCCATAGGCGGGAATACATGTAGCTTTTTGGACTGTTTAATAATTATTTGAGCCCAAACATTTAAATTGCCAAAAAAATGAGAGATAAAATACCATATTTTTTTTAAACTGATTATTTCAGCCCGTCCAAAAAAAATCTTTGGCCTGAAGTCACTAGTCGTTGGGAAGAAAAGAAAATAAGATAAAAGGAAGGCTTGGTCAGATTTGAGCTTGATCCTGCTGCTGGCCTAGGCAACGTTCAGTAATCGCCACGGATTGCTAATTGCTAATATGAAGAACAAAGCTATGAGGCATCAAGCACACGTAGACACACCACGCGAGTGACGAACCCTAGCAGCTAGTTGGTTAATCCATTATGGCAGCAGCAATGGGTAAGCGTTCAGTGGTCGGCAGCGGCGAGCAGGCGGACATTGCCAATGAGAACGGACAACTTTAGAGTCCACACTACCTTAAAAAAAATCGTCCTCCGCCATTGGTTGAAGGCACACTTGCAATACATATGTCGTAGTTTTTTTATGCTTTACATATGTCGTAGTTGGCAGAGTATGCATACACTTTATTAGTCTTTATTCCTCACTGTGAATTTGTTTCAACTGCGATGTAGACGACTACACTCTAGTTTTTAAAGTTTACAGGAATGTGTTGGATAACATAATCTAGCTACATCTTCACAGAGCTACATGAATGTGATTCCATTAAGCTTATCACTACAAGAAGCTGAGTTATAAGCATAATCCAAATTTGCAATACAACCGTATGAGAATGATATCATGTTGTTACCTTAGAAATGTGCGCATCTTCAGAGCCCCAATGATGTCAGATCTCACAATCTGCCCATTGCTGTTAACTAGGATGTTGACACTCTCAACCACATCCAAGAACACCTGCAACACACCAAGTCGACAATTTTCCCATCACATAACCGTCGAAGTGAACCCAAGTAAACAAGAGCATAGGTGCAATGTATCACACTTCATTCTTCTTGTAACGAATCCCCTCGCTCCTCCATGACACCGCGTTCGTGACCGCCATGGGTGGCCTCTGGGTGACCTCCATCCTGTAGGCATCCGTCTTAATGAACTCACTCAGGATCGTTGCCTCCGTGTATTGCGGATACCCGAAGTCCATCATCTCGTCAAGCAACTCGTACTGCACGCAACAAAGGGCGTCCATAAGCCCTTCAATATCAGTGACAGCAATTCATATTGGACCAAACCCAGCTCACGTAACGCAGAAACGCACCACATACCACGACGACGAAGTTGTCCCTCAGAGATTCCTCCTCCAACTCCTCAAAGTAATGCTTGAACACCTGCGCCCACACACAGATCACATGAGCAGAATGCCGTTGCTACTTGCTCGCAATGCTATTAAAAAAAAAAAGCACTCGCTACAGTGAAAATGGCGGCGTACATACATCGACGAGGCGGTGGAGGAAGAGGAGGATGCTGGCGGCATTGCAGTTCTGGCGGGCGGCGGTGAGGAGGAATACGTTGTTGTGCTGGATGAAGGTGTAGGAGACGCCGGCGCCGTCGTGGACGACGGGCGAGTGGACCTCCGCGTCGCCCTGGTGATCGCGCCAAGCGTAAGCAACAACAGAGCTCAGACCGCAATCCGATGCCTCACAGATCTGAGAGGAGGGGAGGACGGGCGCACTGACCTCCTTGTCGAGCAGCTTGGTGAAGAAGCGCTCGGCCTGGAGCGCGGTGACGTCGCCGCGGTAGTCGCGCCAGACGAGGACGCGGCCCTTGATGTCGAGCAGGAACAGCGCCGACACCGCCCCCGCCATGCGCGCGCGCTGCCGCCCGCCCGCGGCGCGCTGGATCTGGATCTGCCGGTGTAGTAACTAGCTGCGTGGTCGGCGGCGGGCGGCGAGCGGCGCGGCCGGCGGCTGGCTTTGGGCCTCGGCCGCTGAGGGGAGGCCGGATCCGCCGCGGCTCTGGCTGCTGCTGTGCACGCGCGCGCCGTGTTTGAGTGAGGGGGGGAGGGGAGATCGGCGCCGGGACTGACGACGGCGGGTGGCTTGTGTTGGAGTTGGTTGGATCGGATCGGGCGGTTCTCTTGCTGTCCGGCTGTCCCACTGCACGGTGGGGCCAGTGCTTGGTTCCTCAGCACAATGGCTACTTTGCCAGGATTAGTTGGTCTTTTAACACGAGTAACACATGCGTGATTCTATTTTATTTTTGCGGGAAAGCACATGTGTGATTGATGAGAGAAAAAATAGGATCAACGTAAAACAATCCAACATTGGGAAATGTGTATCTCACTATAGAAAGAAATAATATGTGAACCCGAAAATGCCTTTTGGAGCTCGCCCTTCATGTAGGCCTGTTTTTGAAAAACCAAAAATTCATCAAAATTCATATTTTTGTAATTCAGAAAAATGTGAAAAAAAAACATAGATATGCATGGAGGCATAACACTTGTGTGTAAATTTTTAGAACGAAATACGTTCAGATGAGGGTTATGCAAAAAAGGCAAATCTAGGTTTTTTTAACACATAATACTATTCATCCTCAAGGTCCAGATATTTGAATTTTTTGCACAGGTCGCATTTAAAGGTATTTCATCCTAAATTTTTACAAACACATACATTTCATTCTGTATAGTTGCATATTGTTTTCAGGATTTTTTTAAGTTAAAAAGTTTAAATTTTAAATTTTTCAAAAATAAAGAACTTTATGAAGCTCGGTCACCAAAACGCCCTCCTCCATGTGAACCAAGCTATGAACGGCCGAGTCCCGACCTGGTCTAGTTTACTACAAGATTCAGTTTTATAAAAGTTATACTATTACCTTTAGGTAAATTTGCCTCTCATAGAGAAAGAGAATAGACACAACTTCAAAGTGTGAGGTTCATAGCCTTTGACTAGCATAGCTCGTCGCGCCCTGTCGATACCGTACATGTGTATTATGTTATTTCGACTCATGTGATGAGAAATAAGGTCTTCATGTGTGTGACCTTGTCATTATAACTCGGTAGTCACAAGGAAGCACACTATGTACATGAGCGATTTCGTAAGGATACATTTATTATCATCATAAGTGCTACATCTTGCAAGATGCAAAGTACATCTCCTCATCCTACGAGCTCGCTGAGTCACCATCACAATGCTAGTTGATTCAGAGTAACGTTCACATGGTATCCTCTAGCCATAGTTTTGATCCATTGCCGAAAATGTGTGATATGGATGTAAGTTGGTTCTGATGGTAGGTCGTCCTTGGGGACCAATTGGACATTCACCCATTTTCTGAATCAAGTTAGGTATAGACTTGATGGCTTTCATGATCAGATATCTTATCTTGAGGAATACTTGTGGAAGTGTTGCGTTGTTTAGATTTTTTTTGAAGTGCTTAGACATTAGGTTTAGAACAACAAAGTTTGCCCTGACTATGTAAGGCCTTTTTAATGTGGTAGTCTTCTTCTTGTCACATTCGATATCACCAAGGCAGTATTCTCTTTGTCACATTCGATATCATCGTTGATATTGTCATCACAATTCAAATGTTAAAACTCAAAACCAAGGATGAGTGTGGTAGAATATATATTTCTTAAAGTGATCCAGTTGATGGAGATGAATATTATATTGCAAACAAAATAGGCGGTAAAGCAAGATCCAATGCTGACGTAACTAAAAACCAAGAGGCCCAGTAATAATTACCAGAAAGTTTTACAACAAATACATAAGCAGGAACCAATTTGATTGATCCTTGTGTATAGGTGCATGTGTGATTAAATGCATTATTTTTTGATTATCTTATTCTTATAGAATTAAATGATAAAAAGAATAACAATGTATTGATAGTCCTATATATATTTCAGTTTTAGAAAAAGAGGAACTTCGCCAAGGCCCCAATAATTTGAATTGGCCAATGATTATGCACGTGTTGCACAACGTCTACTATTTCGGTCATTGCTCCATGTTTTATTACATTATTTCAGGTACGAAAGAGTTACAATGTTATTTCTGTGTTCATGTTAAACCATATAAATGTTCTCTTATTACTACGAGTTCAAATGGAGTTATTTAATACTCATATTATTACTGGTTGTAGGCTTTAACATGAGAAATATTACTAATTCCCTAGGGTCATCATGCAAGTGGACACGTTCGCGGATCGTCTACATCGTCCCCGTCATTTCACTTTTTGTTAAGGATGGTTGTAATGGGAGTATCATATGTTAGTATCATGCATATGATACTAGTGTATGATACTACATGTGTAATGCATATTATCATATGTTAATATCATAGAATAGTTCATTTATTGCCATGCATGACACATAGTAACACAACATTTAATATGATACGGTATCATGATATGATACTCACCCTCCCTTTCTTCATTTAATTTGTGTCACCACATCAAAATTACCTAGTTGGCATGAATGATGTTACTTATGATACTCCCATTACGAGCAGCCTAATAGCAGGAACTCGCGAGATAGGTTAACGCACATAAGAATAAATCAACTCTTTATGTACTGCCAAGACAAGTTGCATGATAATTTTCAAATATTATATATTGTTTATTATCATTTCTATAATTTATATCTATAAATATAGGCTATGAAACTTTAGGATAAGTAGAAAACAAAACTATGACAGCGATCTGTCTAAACAGGACAGTCTGTAACGATTAATTCGAAAAGTGTACCTATGTAACTCAAACATTTCTAAAAATTTCGGACATGATAAAGAATTTATATGACAACACTGCATAAAAAATTTAGAAACTTTCCACGTTCCAGTAAAGTCTGATAATTCAAATATTACAACGAAAGATTCTGTTTTTATACAGCACACAATACACATGCAATTCAAGCATTCCAAAGGCAGTTCTTGGCACTTTTATTGAAAAACAATATTATAAATAACATCTAACAGAGAACAAAATAAAGTAAAATGATGCTCCAAGCAAAATGCATATCATGTGACGAATACAAATATAGCTTCAAGTAAGATATACCAATAATGTTGGAGACGAAAGAGGGGATGCCTTCCGGGGCATCCCCAACTTAGACGCTTGAGTCTTCCTTGGATATTACCTTGGGGTGCCTTGGTCATCCCAAGCTTGGTTACTTGTTGCTCCTTATTATCCTCATATCGATTTCTCACCCAAATTTTGAAAACTTCAATCACACAAAACTTAACAGAACTTCGTGAGATGGATTAGTGTAATAAAGATAGATCATTATCTTAGGTACTATCAAGACAAGATTCATAATTGTTCTACTATTACATATATTGTATTATATCAGTCCCATAATTTATATCACTCAATATAAGCTATGGAAATATTGAAACAAGCAAACTATGCACGCAAAACATAATTTGTCAAAAATTGAACAGTTTGTGAAGATCTCAATGAAAACCATACTTCCCTGACTCCAAGAATTCTGAAAAATTAGGAAAACACAGAGAATTTGCATACCAAAACTATGTAAAAAAATAGAGTTTTTTGACGCACCAGTAAAATCAGAGAAATTCTGCACTAGGCGTAAAAGTTTCTGTTTTTGCACATAATCAAATAAGAAGTATCCACACTATTCCAAAGGCTTAACTTGGCACCTTATTGAAATAAAAGATATAAAACATGATAAATACAATATCTTAATCGTGTGAACACAAAAAAACAGGAAGGATGAATATTGGGTTATCTCCCAACAAGCGTGTTTCTATAATGCCTTTTAGCTATGCATGATGAATTGAATAATGCTCACATAAAAGTAATGAATTGAAACACAACGAGAGAATCGTGAAACATATGAAAAACACATTTAAGTTTATCCCACTTCCTATGCATATGGATTTTGTGAGCAAGCAATTTATGGGAGCAAGAATCAACTAGCATAGGAAGGCAAAACAAGCATGGCTTCAAAACTTTGAACACATAGAGGGGAAACTTGATATTATTGAAATATACATAAGCATATCTTCCCCTCTCATAATAATTTTCAGTAGCATAATGAAGGAATTCAATAATATAGCTATCACATAAAGCATTCATATCATGATGCATAAGCATAAAAAAATTATTACTCTCCTCATAGGCAGGTTTCTCATACATAATAATGGGAGTATCATATGAAACTTGAATACTATAAATTGGTTCCACATTAAGGCCTTGTTTGGTACGGGGTGGTTTCGGGTGGATATTCCTCGCGTGGCCCAAAACCCACGCAATGCCCCGGCGACCCGTTTGATACGAGAGGATTCCACGGCCCAACCCTCCCGAGTCTCCTCTGATACCCCCCTTTGCACGCGGTTTCCAGCCCTCGAGGGGGACCCAAGGATTCGGATGAGACGACGCGCCGCCGCAGTCCGCTCAACACGCCGCCGACGCTCGACTCTTGTTCAAGCCTATAAGTGCATCTAGTGCCCTTGGTGATTTTGGTCGTTTGAAGACTTATAGGTTAAGTATATAATGTGTTCATGAGTGTACACAGGATCTATAAGTCACTGAGAAGTTTGAGTTATACGATGAATATCGACCCCTAAAAATGTATATCTTCAGCTGAAGAAATTGGTCTGATGCTGAAGAATTGGATCGCAAAGAAATTGCGATGAAATTGATATTCCTCATGGAGATATTGAAGATGAGGAATTTGGTGTGTCCTGAAGAAAATCAATTAGAAGACTTTGAAGCATGAAGATTTATTCTTTCTGTTTTATTTTCTTCACTCTTGAGTCATAGGAACACCGTACTGTTAAAGGGGGTCGAGGCAACACTTCAGAATGAATTTCCTCATGATGCTCAACCCAAGCCTAAACCTAAAAAAGCCTCAAGTGAGAAATATGAGAGACATGAGGACTCTCACAGTTGAGGGTCCCGACCGTTGCCGCAATTCGCGCCACATCACCGATCTTATCCACACCAACGGTCATATTAGTTAAGGGCATTAATGTCAAATCATGTCAAGATGCTCCCAGGCTATAAATAGCCGCCCCCACAACCATTAGCTGGTTGGCTGCTCCGTGAGAAATTGACACTTGTCATTTAGAGCAACCTAAATTCCTCAGAGTATTCCAGAGTAAATCATTAGTGAGGAAATACCCCAAACACCAAACCAAAAACCAAGTGATTGAGCATCACTGAAGAATTTGTTCCTGTGTGGGACTGAAGCCTTTTACCTTTGAGGACTGTGCATCCTCCAGACGGTTAGGCATCATGGTCTAGAGCATTTCAGCAGTCAATTGTCGATCGTCGGGTGACCAAGTTTGCGAGGGTTTGGAAGTCTGCCCTGAAGACTTACCACGAGTGTTGGGCGAGGACTGTGTGTCCTTAGCTCAAGGAGAATACGGCCGGGACTATGTGTCCCGGGACTGTGTGTCCTTTGGTTTCAATACCAAGCCGCTCCAATCCAGACGTACAACTGTCACAACAGTTGTAACTGGGTCATCAACCACTGTCTTCACTGTGATACTGGTTCTATTTCTTCAACCCTTTCAATTCCTCAATATTGTATGTTGAAGATTTTCATTGACATTGTTTGAAGAATTTGTTGAAGACTTTCTCTGAAATTCCTCAACCTTAAATTCTTCACACAAGTTAATCCTCACCTGCTTTCTCTGTGCGTGCGTACTGTGCAAATTGTTTTTCATATTCCTCATCTTGAAAACTGTTGTAGTGATACTTTGCACCCGTGATCCTTTGTTGTTTCCGCTGCAAGCTAGTCATCAGTGAGGAATTTCCTCAAAAGGAATTTCCTCAGTGATGAAATTCTAAAAATCTCCTATTCAACCCCCCCCCTCTAGTCGATACAACGCACTTTCAATTGGTATCAGAGCAAGGTACTCCCTTGTTCTGTGTGATTTTGGTTTAACCACCTGGAGTTTTAGTTATGTCGACTGCAGGCATGATAAAGGTTACTGCAGGATGTCCTACTTTCGAAGGAAAGGACTTTCCCTTCTGGAAGACCAAGATGCAGATGCATCTACAAGCTATTGACAATGATCTCTGGTATATTGTGGAACATGGTGTTCCTCTCATCACTGCTACTGTCTCTGCCGCTGATGTGAAGAAATTCAAGCAACTTGACTCTCAAGCGAAGAATATCATTTGTGGTCATCTGAGTAAAGGTCGGTATGGTAGAGTGAGTGCTTCGGGCTCAGCAAAACTAATCTAGCAAAGACTGTCCAAACTAAATGAAGGAGTATCAACTCAGCATAACTCTCGTGTTGATGTTCTTCGCAATCTCTTCAATCGCTTCAAGAGGCTTGGCAATGAAAGCTACCAAGATACCTTTGATCGCCTCACTGACATATCAAATGAACTGCAAGCACTGGGTGCTCGAGACATTACTGACCATGAAGTTGTGAATAAACTGCTAAGATCCTTGGATTCATCATTTGATACACTGGTTCTGATGATTCAAGAAAGACCAGACTACAAGATGCTTGATCCTGCTGATATTCTCGAAAGACTCAATACTCATGAATTCCAACAGGAAGAAAAGAGAGATCTATATGGACCAAACTATTCTAGACCTCGTGCACTGAAGGCCAAAGCAATTTCCTCATCTGAAGAAGAAGACTCGGATTGCAGCATTGGTGATCTTGAAGAACTTGGACAGGAGCTTGCAATGCTCGTGAGGAAATTCCAGAAGTTTACAAGACGTGGTCGGTTTGGTAAATCTTCAAGAAGAGATATGAGGAAATGAGAATCTTCATCTGAGGACTACAAGAAAAGAACCTGCCACAAATGCAAGAAATCAGGTCACTATATTGCTAATTGTCCTCGTTGGGTAAAGGAATCAAAGAAGAAGAAATACAAGGATGAAAGTTCTGATGACTCGAAGAAAAAGAAGAAATCTTCAAAATCCTCATCCTCAAAGTCCTCATCGCACAAGAAGACTAGTTTCAGAAAGGCTCGGGCACTTATTGGCAAGGAAATGGATTCTGAGGCAGAATCTAAGGAATGTGATGACGAGGAGGGATCTGAAGAAGACTCAGAATATGGACAGGCTAGTCTTGCACCAACTACCACATTCGTCAGCAAGTCAATCTTAAATCTTGAAGAAAACGACAACTCCATCCACACTGATGACTTCGCTCCAACCTATTGCTTCATGGCAAAAGGTTCAAAGGTACCGAATGATACTTCCTCCTCTGATTCAAGTGACCGTGAACCTGATGATTATAATAAACCCAGTTACGGTAAACTTGCTATCGTTGCAACTAAGCAACAAACTGCCCTTGAAAAGCTTCAGAAACTGCTAGAGAGAAGCGATGACATGTTGAATGATGAAATGAATTTTACCGAAATCTCACTGAAGACATGAAAAGTCTTCAGTCTAGATTTGATAATCTTCAAGATCGTCATGGCACACTCCTCGCTGATCATGAGAAACTTTCCTATGAATTCCTTCAAAGGAAACTTGGTCTTGAGAAGCTGAGGATGTCTAATGATGATCTTCTAATGGAAAATGATTCATTACTCGCTCAACAGTTCAGTGCCACTCAGGTTGAATCCATTCCTCCGTGTCTTAAATGCATCAAACGTGAAACTGCCAATTCTTCACCAGAATCATCAAATGCTTCTATTGCTACAAATTCTTCAACCGCTCATGTGGTATCAAATTCCTCACTTGAGGAAACCACAAATGCCACTGACGAAAATGCAGGGTTGAAGGAATTGTATGTGACAGGCATGTACAAAAGTCTCAAAGGGCACCAGGCCCTTTGCGATGTGCTCAAAAAGCATATTTTGAACAGGAACCCGAGGAAAGAAGGAATTGCCTTTGAGAGGAAATTGAATGCCGATGGATCATACTGGAAACCTGAGCAGTACCCCAAAACCTCATGGGTTGCTACTAAAGGGCCTCTTATTGATCCATCCAATCTAACAGGCTTTGCATGTGAATTACCACATTCCTCAGATGAGTCATTTGACTCCAACTATAAGCTGTCCAAAAATCAATCTGGTGAAGTATTTGCTCGATATGTTGTAACTAACTGCGGGAATGGACCACCCCTGAGGAAAATCTGGGTCCCCAAAAGTTGCCTTGAAAATCTTCAGGTGAATGTCCTCATGGCACCACCTATGAAGAATCTGAACCCCAGATCAAATTCCTCACGAGGACCGAAGTCTTCAAGAGGATCAAAATCCTCAACTGGTCAAAACTATGCTCGTACTCGTGCTAATGTTACTGATATGCAGGGAAATCACAAGGGATATGAATATGAGCATTATTCCTCAAATCTTTATGTTCATAAATCCTCAAAGAACTTCTCTGCCTATTCATTTGAGTACTCTACCCCCCTAATGTGAAGACAAGTGCATTAGCTTCAATGCTCCCTTTCTCATATGGTGCTCGCAGGATGATGAACTCTTTACCACCCCTTTAGATGTGGGTGGTGCAGAAATTGAACTAATCACTTCTGCAGGACAGGTCTCCAGATGAAAATCATCATCTGAAGAATTTGCTGGAGACCTGAGGAAAATGCTTGATAGGACGCAAGCTAACATTGATGAAATAAAAACATTTCACACGTCCTCAAAATCACTGTTTATGATGAAATTCCTATGTGATGAAATTGATATCATATTCTTCAAGTCTGAAGCATGTGAGACGGTAAGTGATACGTCCATTTTGCATCATGCTTTCATGTTGATATTTATTGCTTCTTGGGTTGTTGTATTACTTGTGATACCATATTTATGCCTTTTATCTCTTATTTTGCAAGGATTATTTGAAGAGGGAGAATTCAGGCAGCTGGAATTCTGGACTCGAAAAGGAGCAAGTCCTAGTCCACTATTCTGCACATCTCCAAATGCCCTGAAAATTTACGTGGATTTTTTCTGGAATATATTAAAAATACTTGGCGAAATAACTACCGGAGGGGACCCACCAGGGCCCCACAAGCTTGCCCACCGCCACCACCCCCTAGTGGCGCAGGGCAGACTTGTGGGCTGCCTGAAGGCCCACTAGCCCCCCTCTTTTGCCATATGAAGCGTCCTGGTCTGGGAAAAATCAATAGGGAGCTTTTTCGTGGTTTCGCCGCCGCCACGAGGCGGAACTTGAGCAGATCCAATCTAGAGCTCCGGCAGGACGATCCTGCCGGGGAAACTTCCCTCCCGGAGGGGGAAATCGTCGCCATTGTCATCACCAACACTCCTCTCGTCGGAGGGGAGGCATCTTCATCAACATCTTCATCAACACCATCTCCTCTCCAATCCCTAGTTCATATCTTGTAATCAATCTTCGTCTCACGACTCCGATTGGTACTTGTAAGGTTGCTAGTAGTGTTGATTACTCTTTGTAGTTGATGCTAGTTGGATTACTTGGTGGAAGAGTTTATGTTCAGATCCTTGATGCTATTCATTACACCTCTGGTCATGATTATGATTATGTCTTATGAGTAGTTACTTTTGTTCCTGAGGACATGGGATAAGTCATGTTAATAATAGTCATGTGAATTTGATATTCGTTCGGTATTTGGATATGTTGTATGTTGTTTTTCCTCTAGTGGTGTTATGTGAACGTCGACTACATAACACTTCACCATATTTGGGCCTAGAGGAAGGCATTGGGAAGTAGTAAGTAGATGATGGGTTGCTGGAGTGACAGAAGCTTAAACCCCAGTCTATGCGTTGCTTCGTGAGGGCTGATTTGGATCCACTAGTTTAATGCTATGGTTAGACTTTGTCTTAATTCTTCTTTCATAGTTGCGGATGCTTGCGAGAGAGGTTAATCATAAGTGGGATGCTTGTCCAAGTAAGGGCAGTACCCAAGCGCCGGTCCACCCACATATCAAACTATCAAAGTAACGAACGCGAATCATATGAACATGATGAAACTAGCATGACAGAAATTCCCGTGTGTCCTCAGGAGCGTTTTTCCTCCTATAAGACTTTGTTCAGGCTTGTCCCATGCTACAAAAGGGATTGGGCCACTTGCTGCACCATTGCTACTACTTGTTACTTGTTACTCTTTGCTTGCTACGTTTCACCTCGCTACACAATCACTTGTTACCGCTACTTTCAGTGCTTGCAGTTATTACCTTGCTGAAATCCATTTATCACAGCCTTCTGCTCCTCGTTGGGTTCGACACTCTTACTTATCGAAAGGACTACCATTGATCCCCTATACTTGTGGGCCATCAGTAAGCTGTACTAATTCATCTGCAGGATGACAAACCCAAGAGTACTGAGTGGGTTCTTGATAGTGGCTGCACACACCACATGACTGGTGCCAAAAGCTTGCTGATGAATATGCCACTGACTCCATCACCACTGAAGAAAATCACTTATGGTGACAAAGGTAAAAGCAAGGTATTGGGACTTGGCAAAGTGGTTATTTCCAAGGACAGGCACATGGACAAAGTGATGCTTGTTGAATCCCTTGGGTTTAACCTCATGTTAGTATCAATGCTTTGTGATCTTGATATGGTTGTTATCTTTGGAAAATATAGATGTGTCATTCATACGTCTCCATCGTATCTACTTTTCCAAACTTTTTTGTCCTTGTTTTGGACTCTAACTTGCATGATTTGAATGGAACTAACCTGTACTGACGCTGTTTTCGGCAAAATTGCGATGGTGTTGTTTTTGTGCAGAAATGAAAGTTCTCGGAACGTCCTGAAAATTTACGGAGAATATTTTTGGAAAATATGAAAAATACCTGCGCAAAGATCCACCGGAGGGGATGGGCCAGTGGGCCACAAGCCCTGTAGCCCCCCTAGTGGCGGCTACCAAGCTTGTGGGGCCCACGTGGCGCTGCCGCCCCCAAACTGAGCTCTATAAATTCATTTTCGCCCCGAAAAAAAATCAAGAGAGAAGATTTCATCGCGTTTGCGATACGGAGGCGCCGCCACATCCTGTTCTTCATCTGGAGGGCAGATCTGGAGTCCGTTTTGGGCTCCGGAGAGGGGAAATTGTCGCCATCGTCATCATCAATCTTCTTCCCTCTCCAATTCCATGAAGCTCTTCATCGTTCGTGAGTAATCTATTCGTAGGCTCGCTGGGCGGTGATGAGTAGGATGAGATCTATCATGTAATCGAGTTAGTTTTGACGGGGATTGATCCCTAGTATCCACTATGTTCTGAGATTGATGTTGCTACTACTTTGCCATGCTTAATGCTTGTCACTAGGGCCCGAGTGCCATGATTTTAGATCTGAAATTATTATGTTGTCACCAATATATGTGTGTTTTAGATCCAATCTTGCAAGTTGTAGTTACCTACTATGTGTTATGACCCGGCAACCCCGAAGTGACAATAACCGGAACCACTCCCGGTGATGACCATAGTTTGAGGAGTTCTTGTGTTCACCAAGTGCTAATGCGTTGGTCCGGTTCTTTATTAAAAGGAGAACCTTAATATCCCGTAGTTTCCTTTTGGACCCCGCTGTCACGGGAGGGATGGACAATAGATGTCATGCAAGTTCTTTTCCCTAAGCACGTATGACGACACACGGAATGCATGCCTACATCACATTGACGAACGGGAGCTAGCCACATATCTCTCTGTGTTATAACTATTGCATGATGAATATCATCCAAACAAATCACCAACCCATTGCCTACGAGTTTGTCCCACTGCTGCTGTTACTTGTTTTGCTCTGCTGCTGTTACTACTATTGCTGCCGTTGTTACTTGTTTTGCTCTGCTGATGTTACTAGTGCTGCTGTTACTTGTTTTGCTCTGCTGCTGTTACTACTGTTGTTGCTGCTGTCACTTGCTTGCTCTGCTGTTATTTGCTACTGCTGTCACTACTGCTGTTCCTTGCCACTACTGCTACTCGTTACACTGCTGCTACCTGCTACAATACTTGTTCGCACGACGTTGACGGGAAAGAATATTTCCTGTCCACGGACAACTTCTGGCGCCATTGATACAATCGTTAGGAATAGTCTTCCGTCAACAGATCATTTCTGACACTGTTGTTATCATACTACTCTGATGTTGATACTTTGCTTGCAAATACTAATCTTTCAGGTGTGGTTGAATCTGACACATTCAACTGCTAATACTTGAGAGTATCCTCTCGCTTCCTACTGGCGAATCAACAAATTTGGGTTGAATACTCTACCCTCGAAAACTGCCTCGATCCCAAGTGCTCGTGGGTCATTTCAAGACAATTTCTAATTGTTGAGCAATCGAGAATAGCATTTGTCTAGCCATTGTTGGGTAACGTAGCATAAATTCAAAATTTTCCTACGCATATTCAGATCTTCCTATGGAGAGACCAGCAACGAGAGGGGTAAGAGCATCTTCGTACCTTTGAAGATCGCTAAGCGGAAGCGTTGCTAGAACGCGGTTGATGGAGTCGTACTCGCAGCGATTCCGATCTAGTGCCGAACAACGGCACCTCCGCGTTCAACACACGTGCAACCCGGTGACGTCTCCCGCACCTTGATCCAGCAAGGAGGAGGGAGAGGTTGGGGAAGAAGACCAGCAACACGACGGCGTGGTGTTGGTGGAGAGACGAGGTCTCCCGGCAAGGCTTCGCCAAGCACCGGCAGAGAGGAGGAGGGAGAGGGCAGGGCTGCGAGAGGGAGAGATTAAACCGTGTCTCAAACAGCCCCGAACCCCATCTATATATAGGGGGAGAGGGAGGGGGCGCAGCCCTTAGGGTTCCCACCCCTAAGGGGTGCGGCAGCCCTCAGATGGGGAAGGGGTGGCGGCCAGGGCAAGGGGGAGGGGTGGCGCACCCCTCTGGTGGGCCTAAGGCCCACCTAAATTAGGGTTCCCCCCTCTTTTCCTTTCCCCTGCGCCATGGGCTGAGTGGGGAGGCACACCAGCCCAACTAGGGGCTGGTTCCCACCCCCACTTAGCCCATCTTACCTCTTGGGGTCGCAGCCCCCCTTCGGTGGTCCCCCGGAACCACCTCCGGTGGTCCCGGTGGTCCCGGTACGTTACCGGTGATGCCCGAAACACTTCCGGTGTCCGAAACCATCCGTCCTATATATCAATCTTTACCTCCGGACCATTCCGGAGCTCCTCGTGACGTCCGGGATCTCATCTGGGACTCCGAACAACTTTCGGTAATCTCGTACAACAATTCCCTATAACCCTAGCGTCATCGAACCTTAAGTGTGTAGACCCTACGGGTTCGGGAGACAGGCAGACATGACCGAGACACCTCTCTGGCCAATAACCATCAGCGGGGTCTGGATACCCATGGTGGCTCCCACTAGCTCCACGATGATCTCATCGGATGAACCACGATGTCAAGGATTCAATCAATCCCGTATACGATTCCCTTTGTCTGTCGGTATAGAACTTGCCCGAGATTCGATCGTCGGTATACCTATACCTTGTTCAATCTCGTTGCCGGTAAGTCTCATTACTCGTTCCGTAGCACGTCATCGTGTGACTAACTCCTTAGTCACATTGAGCTCATGATGATGTTCTACCGAGTGGGCCCAGAGATACCTCTCCGTCACACGGAGTGACAAATCCCGATCTCGATTCGTGCCAACCCAACAGACACCTTCGGAGGTACCCGTAGTGCACCTTTATAGTCACCCAGTTACGTTGTGACGTTTGATACACCCAAAGCACTCTTACGGTATCCGGGAGTTGCACAATCTCACGGTCGAAGGAAAAGATACTTGACATTAGAAAAGCATTAGCATACGAACAATACGATCTATTGCTAGGCTTAGGATTGGGTCTTGTCCACCACATCATTCTCCCAATGATGTGATCCCGTTATCAATGACATCCAATGTCCATGATCAGGAAACCATGATCATCTATTGACTAACGAGCTAGCTAACTAGAGGCTTGCTAGGGACACATTGTGATCTATTCATTCACACATTCCCACTTGCACTAGAGACAATAATCTAGTTACATTGTGATGTATCGAACACCCATAGCATTATGGTGCTGATCATGTTTTGCTCGTGGAAGAGGTTTAGTCAACGGGTCTGCAATATTCAGATCCGTGTGTACTTTACAAATATCTATCACTCCAGTTTGGACATGGTCCTGGATGGAGTTGTAGCGGCGCTTGATGTGCTTCGTCTTCCGGTGAAACCTGGGCTCTTTGGCTATGGCAATGGCTCCAGTGTTATCACAGAAGAGTGTCATAGGACCCGACGCGCTTGGAACCACTCCAAGGTCGGTGATGAGCTCCTTCATCCAAATTCCTTCATGAGCCGCTTCTGAAGCAGCTATGTACTCCGCTTCACATGTAGATGCTGCCACGACTTCTTGCTTGCTGCTGCACCAGCTCACTGCCCCACCATTCAACACATATACGTATCCGGTTTGTGACTTAGAGTCATCCGGATCTGTGTCGAAGCTAGCATCGACGTAACCCTTTACAACGAGCTCTTCGTCACCTCCATAAATGAGAAACATTTCCTTAGTCCTTTTCAGGTACTTGAGGATATTCTTGACCGCTGTACAGTGTTCCGCACCGGGATTACTTTGGTACCTTCCTACCAAGCTTATCGCAAGGTTTATATCAGGTCTGGTACACAGCATGGCATACATTAGAGAGCCCACGGCTGAAGCGTAGGGGACAGAACTCATCTTCTCTCTATCTGCTGCCGTGGTCGGCGACCGAGTCTTACTCAATCTCATACCTTGCAAAACTGGCAAGAACCCTTTCTTTGAGTTTTCCATATTGAATTTCTTCAATATCTTGTCAAGGTATGTACTTTGCGAAAGACCTATGAGGCGTCTCGATCTATCTCTATAGATCTTGATGCCTAATATGTATGCAGCTTCTCCAAGGTCCTTCATTGAAAAACTCTTGTTCAAGTAGGCCTTTATGCTCTCCAACATCTCTATATCATTCCCCATCAATAATATGTCATCCACATATAGTACGAGGAAAGCTACAGAGCTCCCACTCACTTTCTTGTACAGACAGGCTTCTCCGTAAACCTGTATGAACCCAAACGCTTTAATCACCTCATTAAAGCGAATGTTCCAACTCCGAGATGCTTGCACCAGCCCATAGATGGAGCGCTGGAGCTTGCATACTTTGTTAGCACCTTTAGGATCGACAAAACCTTCTGGTTGCATCATATACAACTCTTCCTTAAGATTCCCGTTAAGGAATGCTGTTTTGACGTCCATTTGCCAAATTTCATAATCATAAAAGGCGGCAATTGCTAACATGATTCAGACTGATTTCAGCTTCGCTACGGGAGAGAAAGTCTCTTCGTAGTCAACTCCTTGAATTTGTCGAAAACCCTTTGCGACAAGTCTAGCTTTGTAAATGGTTACATTACCGTTTGCATCTGTCTTCTTCTTGAAGATCCATTTATTTTCTATGGCTCGCCGGTCATCGGGCAAGTCCACCAAAGTCCATACTTTGTTCTCATACATGGATCCTATCTCGGATTTCATGGCCTCAAGCCATTTGTTGGAATCCGGGCCCGCCATTGCTTCTTCATAGTTCGAAGGTTCACCGTTGTCTAACAACATGATTTCCATCACAAGGTTGCCGTACCACTCTGGTGCGGAGCGTACCCTTGTGGACCTTCGCGGTTCAGTAGTAACTTGATCCGAAGCTTCATGATCATCATCATTAACTTCCTCTTCAGTCGGTGTAGGCACCACAGGAACAACTTCTTGCGCTGCGCTACTTTCCTGTTCGAGAGGGGGTGTAATTACCTCATCAAGTTCTACCTTCCTCCCACTTACTTCTTTCGAGAGAAACTCTTTCTCTAGAAAGGATCCGTTCTTGGCAACAAAGGTTTTACCTTCGGATCTAAGATAGAAGGTATACCCAATAGTTTCCTTAGGGTATCCTATGAATACGCATTTCTCCGCTTTGGGTTCGAGCTTTTCTGGTTGAAGTTTCTTCACATAAGCATCGCAGCCCCAAACTTTAAGAAACGACAACTTAGGTTTCTTGCCAAACCACAGTTCATACGGTGTCGTCTCAACGGATTTAGACGGTGCCCTATTTAAAGTGAATGCTGCAGTTTCTAATGCATATCCCCAAAATAATAGCGGTAAGTCGGTGAGAGACATCATAGATCGTACCATATCTAATAAAGTGCGATTACGACGTTCAGACACTCCGTTGCGCTGTGGTGTGCCAGGCGGCGTCAGTTGTGAAACGATTCCACACTTCCTTAGGTGTGTGCCAAACTCGTGACTCAAATATTCTCCTCCATGATCAGATCGTAGACATTTAATCTTTCTGTCACGTTGATTCTTAACCTCACTCTGGAATTCCTTGAACTTTTCAAACGTCTCAGATTTGTGCTTCATCAAGTAGATATACCCATACCTACTCAAATCATCGGTGAGAGTGAGAACATAATGATAACCACCGCGAGCTTCAACGTTCATTGGACCACACACATCAGTATGTATTATTTCCAATAAGTCGGTGGCTCTCTCCATTATTCCTGAGAATGGAGTCTTAGTCATCTTGCCCATGAGGCACGGTTCGCATGTGTCAAATGATTCAAAGTCAAGAGACTCTAGCAGTCCATCAGTATGGAGCTTTTCATGCGCTTAACGCCGATATGACCAAGGCGGCAGTGCCACAAGTATGTGGGACTATCATTATCAACTTTGCATCTTTTGGTACTCACACTATGAATATGTGTAACATCACGATCGAGATTCATCAAGAATAAACCATTCACCAGCGGAGCATGACCATAAAACATATCACTCATATAAATAGAACAACCATTATTCTCTGACTTAAATGAGTAGCCGTCTCGCATTAAGCAAGACCCTGATACAATGTTCATGCTTAAAGCTGGTACTAAATAACAATTATTAAGGTTTAAAACTAATCCCGACGGTAGATGTAGAGGTAGCGTGCCGACGGCGATCACATCGACCTTTGAACCATTCCCGACGCGCATCGTCACCTCGTCCTTGGCCAGTCTCCGCTTATTCCGCCGTTCCTGCTTTGAGTTGCAAATGTGAGCAACAGCACCGGTATCAAATACCCAGGAGCTACTACGAGCGCTGGTAAGGTACACATCAATAACATGTATATCACATATACCTTTAACGTTGCCGGCCTTCTTGTCCGCTAAGTATTTGGGGCAGTTCCGCTTCCAGTGACCTTTTCCCTTGCAGTAGAAGCACTCAGTCTCAGGCTTGGGTCCGTTCTTTTTCTTCTTCCCGGCATCTGGTTTACCGGGCGCGGCAACTGCTTTGCCGTCTTTCTTGAAGTTCTTCTTACCCCTGCCTTTCTTGAAACTAGTGGTCTTGTTGACCATCAACACTTGATGCTCCTTCTTGATTTCTACTTCTGCAGACTTGAGCATCGAGTACAACTCGGGAACGGTTTTCTCCATCCCTTGCATGTTGTAGTTAAGCACAAAGCCTTTGTAGCTTGGTGGGAGAGACTGGAGGATTCTGTCAATGATAGCATCATCCGGAAGTTCGACTCCAAGTGAAGTCAGACGACCGTGTAACCCAGACATTTTGAGTATGTGCTCACTGACAGAACTGTTCTCCTCCATCTTACAGCTGAAGAACTTGTCGGAGACTTCATATCTCTCGACACGGGCATGAGCTTGAAAAACTAGCTTCAGCTCTTGGAACATCTCATATGCCCCGTGTTGCTCAAAACGTCTTTGGATCCCCGTTTCTAAACTGTATAACATGCCACACCTAACCAGAGAGTAGTCATCACTCCACGCTTGCCAGACGTTTAGAACGTCCTGGGCTGCTGCGGGAGCGGGAGGGTCATCTAGCGGCGCATTAAGGACATAAGCCTTTTTAGCTGCTTCAAGGATGAGCTTCAGGTTGCGAACCCAGTCCGCATAGTTGCTACCATCATCTTTCAGCTTGTTTTTCTCTAGGAATGCGTTGAAGTTGAGGTTGACGTTGGACATCTACAATATTTATAAAGACAACTTTTAGACTAAGTTCATGACAATTAAGTTCATTTAATCAAATTAAGTATGAACTCCCACTTAAATCGACATCCCTCTAGTCATCTAAGTGATACATGATCCATGTTGACTAACCCGTGTCCGATCATCACGTGAGACGGACTAGTCACCATGGTGAGCAACTTCATGCTGATCGTATTCAACCATACGACTCATGTTCGACCTTTCGGTCTCTTGTATTCGAGGTCATGTCTGTACATGCTAAGCTCGTTGAGTCAACCTAAGTGTTTCGCGTGTGTAAATCTGGCTTACACCCGTTGTATGCGAACGTTAGAATCTATCACACCCGGTCTTCACGTGGTGCTTCGAGACAACGAACCTTCGCAACGGTGCATACTTAGGGGAATACGTTCTCGAAATTTTAGGAGGGATCATCTTATTATGCTACCGTCGTTCTAAGCAATAAGATGTAAAACATGATAAACATCACAATGCAATCATATAGTGACATGATATGGCCATTATCATCTTTGCTCTTTCGATCTCCATCTTCAGGCATCGCATGATCATCATCGTCACCGGCGTGACACCATGATCTCCATCATCATGATCTCCATCATCGTGTCTCCATGAAGTCGTCACGCCAACTACTACTACTACTATGGCTAACCGTTAGCAATGAAGTAAAAATAGCAAGCACATGGCGTTGCATCTCATACAATAAATTAAGACAACTCCTATGGCTCCTGCCGGTTGTCATACTCATCGACATGCAAGTCGTGAAACCTATTACAATAACATGATCATCTCATACATCATACATGCAACATCACAACTTTGGCCATATCACATTACATGTCAAACCCTGCAAAAACAAGTTAGACGTCCTCTAATTGTTGTTGCAAGTTTTACGTGGCTGATTTGGGTTTCTAGCAAGAACGCCTTCTTACCTACGTGACAGCCACAATGATGATATGCCAAAGCTATTTACCCTTCATAAGGACCCTTTTCATCAAATCCAATCCGACTAGAGTAGGAGAGACAGACACCCGCTAGCCACCTTTATGCACGATGTGCATGTTTGTCGGTGGAACCAGTCTCACGTAAGAGTACGTGTAAGGTCGGTCCGGGCCGCTTCATCCCACAATACCGCCGGAAAAGAATAAGACTAGTAACGGCAAGCAAATTGACAAACCATCGCCCACAACTTTTGTGTTCTACTCGTGCATAGAATCTACGCATAGAAAACCTGGCTCGGATGCCACTGTTGGGTAACGTAGCATAAATTCAAAATTTTCCTACGCATATTCAGATCTTCCTATGGAGAGACCAGCAACGAGAGGGGTAAGAGCATCTTCGTACCTTTGAAGATAGCTAAGCGGAAGCGTTGCTAGAACGCGGTTGATGGAGTCGTACTCGCAGCGATTCCGATCTAGTGCCGAACAACGGCACCTCCGCGTTCAACACACGTGCAACCCGGTGACGTCTCCCGCACCTTGATCCAGCAAGGAGGAGGGAGAGGTTGGGGAAGAAGACCAGCAACACGACGGCGTGGTGTTGGTGGAGAGACGAGGTCTCCCGGCAAGGCTTCGCCAAGCACCGGCAGAGAGGAGGAGGGAGAGGGCAGGGCTGCGAGAGGGAGAGATTAAACCGTGTCTCAAACAGCCCCGAACCCCATCTATATATAGGGGGAGAGGGAGGGGGCGCAGCCCTTAGGGTTCCCACCCCTAAGGGGTGCGGCAGCCCTCAGATGGGGAAGGGGTGGCGGCCAGGGCAAGGGGGAGGGGTGGCGCACCCCTCTGGTGGGCCTAAGGCCCACCTAAATTAGGGTTCCCCCCTCTTTTCCTTTCCCCTGCGCCATGGGCTGAGTGGGGAGGCACACCAGCCCAACTAGGGGCTGGTTCCCACCCCCACTTAGCCCATCTTACCTCTTGGGGTCGCAGCCCCCCTTCGGTGGTCCCCCGGGACCACCTCCGGTGGTCCCGGTGGTCCCGGTACGTTACCGGTGATGCCCGAAACACTTCCGGTGTCCGAAACCATCCGTCCTATATATCAATATTTACCTCCGGACCATTCCGGAGCTCCTCGTGACGTCCGGGATCTCATCCGGGACTCCGAACAACTTTCGGTAATCTCGTACAACAATTCCCTATAACCCTAGCGTCATCGAACCTTAAGTGTGTAGACCCTACGGGTTCGGGAGACAGGCAGACATGACCGAGACACCTCTCTGGCCAATAACCATCAGCGGGGTCTGGATACCCATGGTGGCTCCCACTAGCTCCACGATGATCTCATCGGATGAACCACGATGTCAAGGATTCAATCAATCCCGTATACGATTCCCTTTGTCTGTCGGTATAGAACTTGCCCGAGATTCGATCGTCGGTATACCTATACCTTGTTCAATCTCGTTGCCGGTAAGTCTCATTACTCGTTCCGTAGCACGTCATCGTGTGACTAACTCCTTAGTCACATTGAGCTCATGATGATGTTCTACCGAGTGGGCCCAGAGATACCTCTCCGTCACACGGAGTGACAAATCCCGATCTCGATTCGTGCCAACCCAACAGACACCTTCGGAGGTACCCGTAGTGCACCTTTATAGTCACCCAGTTACGTTGTGACGTTTGATACACCCAAAGCACTCCTACGGTATCCGGGAGTTGCACAATCTCACGGTCGAAGGAAAAGATACTTGACATTAGAAAAGCATTAGCATACGAACAATACGATCTATTGCTAGGCTTAGGATTGGGTCTTGTCCACCACATCATTCTCCCAATGATGTGATCCCGTTATCAATGACATCCAATGTCCATGATCAGGAAACCATGATCATCTATTGACTAACGAGCTAGCTAACTAGAGGCTTGCTAGGGACACATTGTGATCTATTCATTCACACATGTATTAGTGTTTCCTGTTAATACAATTATAGCATGAACGATAGACGATTATCATGAACAAGGAAATATGATAATAACCATTTTATTATTGCCTCTAGGGCATATTTCCAACAGCTAACACCACTATCTTAACAGACTTTGTTATCTTGGATATTCCCGAGGACGATGCCATGGCTGTCATCCTTGGAAGACCCTTTTTGAACACTGCATGGGCTGTTATAGATTGCAACAAAGGCAATGTCACTTTCCATGTCAACGGTAATGAGCATACAGTGCACTTTCCGAAGAAACGATATCAAGTACATTGCATCATTGCTATTGAAAAAACTTCATCGATTCTTATTGGGAGCTTTGAATGCCCTATTCCTCATGTCAAGATGAAGTATGATTTGCTTGTTGGGGAGATTCATATCCCCATTGAGGTGACTTAGTGGCTATTTGACAATTCTCCGTTTCCTTTTGCAATTTGAAAAGGTTTTGTCATGAGGATTTGATCAACCCCATTGACGGATTTCTTTCGATGACCATGAAATAGATGAATCAAAGAGTCACAAACCTCTGTTTTAAGCTTTCACTTTCTGTTGCTTAGAAGAAAAATGATAGGTTTAGTTTAGTTTTCCTTGTTTTCTGTCTTAGCGTCCGGTGGAAAAGTACCCCGAAAATAAAAGTTCTCCGAACGCTGTGAAAATCTAATATGATTTTTCTGAAATATTTGAAAAATACTGGGACTGAGAGCTGGCCTGGGGGCCACACTAGTGGGCCACAAGCCGTGTAGCCGCAGCCACCAAGCTTGTGGGGCCCACAGGGACCCCCTCCACTCATTCCAGCTCCCATCCTCTTCTTCTACCTCGAGAAAAAATCGTTTCGCAGCTCAAACCCGTGTTCTTGCTCATTTGGCTGTGATTTTCGATCTCCTTGCTCAAAGCACCATTCTCCGAACCGTTTTGGGAAAATTACTCCTTGGTAAGTGACTCCTTCATTGGTCCAATTAGTTTCTACTCTAGTGCTTTATCCTTCCCGTATTCTTGCTACCTTGGTGACCCTGTTCTTGAGCTTGAAATGTAGATTTTAGCTAGTCCCAAGTAGTTTTAGCGCGTGATACGGTCTCTAGGCACTAGTAGGAGTAGTTTCTACAAGGTGTGGTTGGTCTTTATTCACTTTTCTCTTGAACTTCAAAAATTTCAGCAAAAAGAAATTATGTTCAGGAGGAAGTTTCATGGTGGTTCCTCAAGTAAGAAGGGTCCCCGTCTTTCTATTCGGGTGCCCGATCCTTATCAACTAAGGGACACACCTGTACAACCATGTGAATGGCCTTCCGATGAGTTCATGATCGAAACAGGCTTCAAGGATGAGTTTGATACACTTGTCCGCAATGCCGGGTTAGAATAATTCCTCTTAGATAAATGTAAACAGTATGCTATGCTCATTGCCTCTTTCATGCGTAGATTTAAATTTTCAGTTGGCCGTGACTCATCCATACTGTTTGATCTGTATGATAAATCCTACACCATGGATTTGGAGGATTTCAATAGGATTTGCAAGATACCCGATGGGGGTAGTCTTAATGATCCTGCTAAGTCTTCGGTTACAGATTTTGTCTCTAGTATAACTGTTGGAGAAACTAGAGACATCACGCAAGCTACCATAAGAAGCATTCATTTCCCTGCCTTGAACTACCTTGCCCTCTTCATAGGTAGATGCATTAACGGCAAGGTTGAACATTGTCACCTATGCGCATCCGACCTTAGTATCCTTAAGAGCGCAGTGATGGGTGACAAAAGCTTCAACATGGGAGCTATTATAGCAAGGAAGTTGAATAAGAATGCTATTGCTGGGGATTTCTTTGGCGGCATCTATGCCACTCGCATAGCAAATTTTCTTGGAGTACCCATCCGCGCAGGAGATCCCCCGCTCCATACAGCTTTCCTTGACCGCGTTGCCATGACACGCTACCAGTTCCTTGAGAGGGATGATGGATCCCTCCTATACCGATTGATATTTAACCGGCAGTGTGTTTTCCATATTACCCTTCCTGCTCCTGCTTTCTTTGACTTTCACGTAAAACGGAGATACTACATAACCAGAGGATAGGCAGAGGAGTATGAGAGGGAGGCGACGGCTGCTCGTCTCCATGAGGCAGCTATTCAGGTAGTGGCTGCAGCACTCCCGTATAACCCCGATTATGATTTTGGGTTTCGCCAGGACCGTCCTTGGGAGTAGACCAAGCTAGGCCAAAAGCCTAAGCTTGGGGGAGTACGTGTTTGCACCAACTTTACATTCATGCTTATGCTTTCACTTTGTTAGTCGGTGTTTACACTTTACTGTATTATCCATGCTAGTTTATTTTCATTCTCTTGTTTTCTTGTTTTGTGTCCTTTTTGAGAAAACCCAAAAAGATTTTCCTTTCTTCTTTTGCTTGTTGGGAGCTTTCCCGTGTAAATAGTTTTCTTTTTCTTTGGGTCAAGGTAGAAGATATTGGTTACAATGTTTAGTGGCTCTTGCATGCATATCTGTTCAGCTTTCAAAGAGCCATATTACTTTGTCTTCTCCTTTGTGTTTGCCTGCAGATTCCAGCTTTAGTCCAATGCACGAGCACTCTTATTATTGTTCACATCGTTCGATCGTGCAAGTGAAAGGCAATAATGATGATATATGATGAAGTGACTGAGACTGGAAAAGCTGGTATGAACTCTATCTATTTTGTTTTTGTAAATATGACTAGCTTGTCGTCCCAGATTCAGCTTTGTTGAGAGAGAACCATGTTTGCAATGACAACTTAGAGATCATAGTTTCTGATGCCATGCTTAATTAGCTAGGAGCTTATAATGGTTTGTCTCGAATGCCAACATAGATTTTGGGATGACTATGATGTAGTATGATAGGATGGTATTCTCCTTTGAATGATTCAAGTGGCTTGACTTGGCGCATGTTCACGCATGTAGTTGAAACAAAATCAACATAGCCTCTATGATGTTCGTGTTCATGGTGATTTATGTCCTACTCATGCTTGCACTCAATGTTAGTCAATCTCAATGCATTTTGATGACTGTTGTCGCTCTCTAGTTGGTCGCTTCCCAGTCTTTTGCTAGCCTTCACTTGTACTAAGCGGAATACTGCTTGTGCATTCACTTCCATAAACCCAAAAGTTTTTCCATGAGAGTCCACCATACCTACCTATTTGCGGTATCTACCTGCCGTTCCAAGTAAATTTGCATGTGTCATTCTCTAAACCTTCAAGAAATAATCTGTTTTGCATGCCCGAACCGTTCATGTGGTGACAGGGGGCTATTGGTATCTTCCATGCTAGGCGTGTTATCCTCGACATGTGTTTATTCACTGTCATTCACGAGAAAGGGGCCGGTAATTGGAATGCCCAGTTCCACGCTTAAATCGAAAACATAACTCTAAAACTAGACTCCCCCCGGATTGATGTTAGTATGGACGGTACCCGAGGATTCGGCTAGGCGTGGAGTGTGATTGATTGGTGGTGGGGGGGTTAAAACTTTACTTTTCTGTTTGGGAACCGCCTATGGCATGAGTAGCATGGGAGATATTGAGAACTCTTGGTCATTGCGTTGACAATGAAAGCATGCCACCCAAAATTATTATCTCTATTTTCAAAGCTTGAGCTCTGGCACCTCTGCAAATCAATGCTTCCCTCTACGAAGGGCCTGTCTATTTATTTTCCTGCTGAGTCATCCTCTTCTTATATAAGCACCAATTAGAGAGCACCTCTGTCATTTTTATGCTTTGCTTTTGATTGATATTGAGTATGACTATGACTGGATCTTCGTTGCTATGAATTACAATGTTTAGTCAGCCCTTGATCTTTGAAAGTGCTCTGCATTTATGTTTTGCGGTCTCAGAAAGAGCTAGCGAGATACCACCTATTCATATTGCTTCATGCTTGTTTTGATTGAATTGTTGGTATCTGAAACTCATTATTATTTGCTCGCTAGTTGATTATGCCATTGATATTAGTTTATCGTGAGACCTATGTGTCACTTGCTTATGTGGTTAACTTGTGATCTTGCTGAAATTCTGGTTATGAGTTAGACATAGTTGCAACAACAAGATCAAACAGAGTTTGTCAAAGTTTTTTCTTTCTCTTTCAGTTTGTCAACTGAGTTGCTTGAGGACAAGCAAGGTTTTAAGCTTGGGGGAGTTGATACGTCTCCATCGTATCTACTTTTCCAAACTCTTTTGCCCTTGTTTTGGACTCTAATTTGCATGATTTGAATGGAACTAACCCGGACTGACGCTGTTTTCAGCAGAATTGCCATGTTGTTGTTTTTGTGCAGAAATGAAAGTTCTCGGAACGTCCTGAAAATTTACGGAGAAAATTTCTAGAAAATATGAAAAATACCTGCGTAAAGATCCACCACAGGGGGTGAGCCAGTGGGCCACAAGCCCTATGGCCGCGGCCACCCCCCAGGTCGCGTCGTCAGGGCTTGTGGGGCCCACGAGACTCCGTCACCTCCAAACTCAGCTCTATTTATTCTCTTTCGTCCCGGAAAAAATCAGGAGAGAAGATTTCATCGCGTTTCACGATCCAGAGGCGCCGCCACATCCCATTCTTGCCCTGGAGGGCAGATCTGGAGTCCGTTTTGGGCTCCGGATCAAGGAGATCGTCGCCATCGTCATCATCAACCTTCTTCCCTCTCCAATTCCATGAAGCTCTTCATCGTTCGTGAGTAATCTATTCGTAGGCTCGCTGGGCGGTGATGAGTAGGATGAGATCTATCATGTAATCGAGTTAGTTTTGACGGGGATTGATCCCTAGTATCCACTATGTTCTGAGATTGATGTTGCTACTACTTTGCTATGCTTAGTGCTTGTCACTAGGGCCCGAGTGCCATGATTTCAGATCTGAAATTATTATGTTGTCACCAGTATATGTGTGTTTTAGATCCGATCTTGCAAGTTGTAGTTACCTACTATGTGTTATGATCCGGCAACCCCGGAGTGACAATAACCGGAACCACTCTCGTTGATGACCATAGTTTGATGAGTTCATGTGTTCACCAAGTGCTAATGCGTTGGTCCGGTTCTTTATTAAAAGGAGAACCTTAATATCCCGTAGTATCCATTTGGACCCCGCTGCCACGGGAGGGATGGACAATAGATGTCATGCAAGTTCTTTTCCCTAAGCACGTATGACTACACACGGAATGCATGCCTACATCACATCGACGAACGGGAGCTAGCCACATATCTCTTCGTGTTATAACTGTTGCATGATGAATGTCATCCAATGAATCACCGATCCATTGCCTACGAGTTTGTCCCACTGCTGCTGTTACTTGCTTTGCTCTGCTGCTGTTACTATTGTTGCTGCTATTGTTACTTGCTGCTGTTGTTACTTGCTTTGCTCTGCTGTTGTTACTACTGTTGCTGCTATTGTTACTTGCTGCTACTGTTACTTGCTTTGTCCTGCTGCTGCTGCCACTACTGTTGCTACTACTGTTACTTGCTGCTGCTACTTGCTACTGCTGTCACTACTGCTGTTCCTTGCCACTGCTGTTACTCGTTACACTGCTGCTACCTGCTACAATACTTTTCTGGCGCCATTGATACTTCAGTTAGGAATAGTCTGCCTTGTCAACAGATCATTTCTGGCACCGTTGCTATCATACTACCTTTGCTGCTTATATCCTGCTTGCAGATACTAATCTTTCAGGTGTGGTTGAGCTCACACCTCAACTGCTAATACTGGATAATGTTCTTTCACTCCCATCGTGTCGAACCAACAAATTTGGGTTGAATACTCTACCCTCGAAAACTGCCGCGATCCCACACGCTGGTGGGTCATTGCAAGACAATTGCTAATTGTTGAGCAACTGGAAGCAACTCTTTTCTGGCGCCATTGTCGGGGAGGCATCAAGTCAGGAATAGTTGCACGTCAACACCCCCCTCTAGTCGATATAACGCACTTTCAAAGCCGCCGCCCACCCACCACCTTGACACCGGCGTACCTCCGCCGACATACACCCGGATGTAAGTCCTCATCTCCCCTAGCCTCGCCTCTCCCCCTTTCCCATCGCCATCTAGGTTTCTTCCACACCCCACCCATGGCTTCCGCCTCGTCCTCCACAACGAGGAAATAACACCCCCGAGGCTAAGGTACGTCAACAAGAGAACAAGTTGTTGCATACTTCCTTGAGATGTCAATCCGCAATCTGATACTCCAAAACTCGTAGTATCAGTTTATCATGCTAATTTGTTTAGACATTTGATTCCATTCCGTGCATTGATAGATTACGCAAACTAGTGTCATTGATTTTGATTTACTATCTGATTAATTAATGATTTATGTACAGTCTACATTTCCTATGTAATATGAATCAAGCAGTCCATTGTCAGACTGATCACTGGCTTGAAATTTCTCTAGTAGGTTTCATTCAAATGATGAATTATAAGTTAAGTCACTTCCCAACACCAAGTTCAAGTAGATGTTTCGTATTTGGATTCTACGCCTTGCTGAGAAGATCGATTTGTCTGCCCTTTCTTGGGGTGAAAATTTTTCAGACTAAAAAAAGTGAATGATTCAGACAGAAGCACATTCATCTCTCAAAACTATGAGAAAATATCTTCTACAAACTGAAAAATATATTAAATGAAGGTTCTACAGATGCCCTATCCAAACACTTCATGCATCTATCTTTTCATCTAGCTAGCGTATCTAACTTGGTCCATTTCAGCTGAACTTAATCTATGTAATGGCCTTGCTAACTTGTTCTCCCTTCATTGACCATGCAGATTCTTCCACGCTCCGCCACCATCAGCCTCCTTAACATCGACCGAAGCGCTCGCCTTTTCCCCAGTAAGATGTAACTTTCAGTTAACCTCGACCGAGGGCACCAAGGCCATCACCAAGTTCACATCCGCTTAGGCTAGACCATTAGCTGTCTTCTTGGCCGATCGATGGTTCTGTGTAACATTTGTTAGCTATTCGGACCATGTCACTTTGTATCTTGTGCTTGTTGTTGAAGTTGTCTTCTTGTGATTGTAGTGGACCTGTCTTCCCTTTTAGATCATCTGATGTTTCTGAAGCTAACAATTGTTGGGTATTATTCATATTATTAGTTTCAGATTCGCTACGGGATGTGATAGTTCTCCTAACATGCCCCAGTCTTCTTGGTCATGCTATGAAAATTGACATATGTTTTCTTCCCCAAAGCTTCTGCCATGTTTCTTTGATATAGAAACAGGCACTAACCGACTCTTATCTTAGCCTATGTTTTGATGAAATGTGTTGATATAGAATCAAAAGCTTGGCCATTTTGCTCTCTCTCAAAAAAAGCAAGTAAACCAGTGTTGATTATGTAGTTCTCTTCCTCTAAAAGGAATATGTAGTTCTCTTAGAATTTTTCAAAACATATACCTGTGTTGTTTGATAATTGTTCTCGAAAACACATACAAAAACACTCTCTAGAAACACACTTTTAGTTAGCTCTGTATATATCTGAACATACAAGCACTTTGTATTTCACTATGTTCTTCGTTGTTGTACTATGATCTAAAAATGTTTGGTGATGTTTCTTACATTCTTGAGGCATGAGATGTGTTGTTAAATCACAACTAACTGCTATAGTAAATCAAAATTATTCCAGGTTTCACAGAGTTGTAATAAACATATATTATTTCAGTACAAACTATTATTTACTAAACAAGATTAAGTTTCACCGCGATTAATTATTTTCTACAGTTAACTTCTGAAATTATTTCAATTACAAACATGTTACGTTTGTACTGTAGTAAACAGAAATTATTTCATTAACTTCTGTTCAATGATACCCTACGAAGTTAGTGTTTATTTGACCTTGGTTTCATCAGTTGCTCATGCCACTAGTGAGCCACCCCTATTTTTATTAGCCCAGGAATCTTATTCATCTCTTTTTGTTCCATTAGGTCTGTCTCTTTTTGTTTCCCATGCAAAAGTAGCACCCCATGTTCATCTCTTTTTGTTTCATCAGGTTCTAGGCACCCAAGAACGCAACAGTAAACAAGTTGGATGGATAAAACTTCTTGGACACTAAAAAGCTGGATCATCACACATGTATTGTATTATCCCATGTTGCATTATCTTTGTTATCTTTGCTGGACACTCAAAAGCTAGATAAAACTGATCATGAGCAATTGCACAAATACTCTGTGTTGTTGGATACAAATTTTGTGTAGCTGTGTGAAGTTTTGTTGCTGTGAAGGATCACACATGGCATGTTGATTCCAAGTAACGATGTTAGAAAATTTTATGTTGTCGTTGTTAATTACTCCATGCATGTGATGAAATATCGATTCAAATTCATGCAAAATTGTGTTGTTGCTAAAAAAATACTCCCCTATGGCAGTTCACATTTTTTATTTGGAGACCTTTACAATTTTGTAGCAAGCTCTTCTTGATAAAAGATTACATTTTTAAACGTTTCACAATATTGCATTCCCTGCCTACCAAATGTTTGATTCATATGGAGAGGATTGTGTTAGGAGGGGTTTGAGGGGTTTCAAGTGGACTTGATGGGATTGGGTGGAAGAGGGGGATTCACCAAATCCCCTTAAATCCCCTCCCCTCTAAACCTCCTAGATCCACCTCTACCAAACAAGGCCTAAAAGAGAAATGCTCGGAAAAAGGGTGTTCATAACTATGAGAAGTTTTATAATAATAATCATCACTACTTTTTATAACATAAGTATCATCACAATAGTCATCATAAGTAGCAACTTTGTTCTCATCATAATAAATTGAACCCTCTCCCAAGATAGTGGAATCATTACTAAATAAAGCCATGACCTATCCAAATACACTTCTATCATAATAATAAGTTTCAACACCCTCCAAAATAGTGGGATCATTAGTACCTAGAGTTGAAACTCTTCCAAACCCACTTTCATAAAAATTGCAATCATCATAAATAGGAGGCATGCAATCATCATAAAAAAATTGATCATTCGAAGTAGAGGGGCTAAAAAGATCATCTTCATTATGCATAGCATCCCCAAGCTTGGGACACACATCAATTGCAGTGAATATATTCTCAAATATGTCATTCTCATCAAGCATAGCATCCTCAAGCTTGTGGGTTTGCATATCATTAGCATAATCATCAATAGCATCAATAGCACCAATATTGTAACAATTATTATCATCATAATTTTCTAAGTTGGTGCCAAAAAGATTTTCAATATTATAAAGGGTATCACTATCATCCCAATCATCCTCATCACAAAAAGTAGTAGGTATAACAAAATAATCATCAAGTGTATCTGTAACGCCCCGCACACACCCGCCGGCGGTCGTTACTCCTGACGAGATCTAGACTGGCCCCAAATATCAATACTAGTCTCTTCTGCGCACTTTATCCTCACTCATGTGCACGCTGAGCACGCTTAACCTATGAGTTCTGTTCAAATGGGCTCCCAGAAAAGAAGGAATTCCTTATTGACATGAGTAGTCTATCATCCCTAATAAGCCATGCTGTCACATACACCACCACTCAGAGGAATTGACGTCCTCGTCGGGGGCCACAGGAGCGTTCCCTCTTGGCACAAACGTATGTGCATCCAGTCAAGTACATGTGCCATGCCATGTGCCACGACGGGTCACGAACGTCATGAACAATATGACCGCACACCTGTCCGCAAACATCCGTGTAACCGCGAGGATCGGCTCTGATACCAACTTGTAACGCCCCGGACACACCCGCCGGTGGTCGTTACTCCTGTCGGGATCTAGACTGGCCCCACATATCAATAATAGTATTTTCTATGCACTTTGTCCTCACTCATGCACACTCGAGATCAACTTCCCGGTCGGTCACCCATCCTAGAACTACTCCAAGCCGAGCATGCTCAACCTATGAGTTCTGTTCGAATGGGCTCCGAGAAAAGAAGGAATTCCTTATTGATATGAGTAGTCTATCATCCCTAATAAGCCAGGCTATCACAGTATCATCGTCCATACTACTTTTGTATTAATTCTCAATATTGTTTTGGAGCAACATCATTTGCGAAGGATGATTTTTTATGTTTACTTTTTCTTCTCCTTTTCTTCTTCTTTACCACATTTTGTGTGGGTTTAAGTAAAAAAATTAGCTTCTTATTGAAGAGATTGGTTCTATGGGAAGCTCCTCCTTGAAACCTGATTCATTACGAAAAACAATAGGAGGGTATTGGGAGAACTTTACCCTTTAATTAGTATTCCTTTTATATTCTATTGTTTTCCCATCTTTCTATAGTTGGCAATATAAGCATTCTCATTGCAATTCACTATGCAAAACATATAGATTTCTTATAGATTAGTTTCATTATCATTAGTGATAAGAAATATATCAAACAAATCATTTTTATGTGACAATTCTTCACTCCACAAAAATAAAGAAAGTACATTATGGAGTTCACGGGTGATCAAATTATCACAATATTTGGAAATAGTTCGATCATGTAAATGCAAGCATTGGAAATTAAGATGACCAACCCTATTGCAAAGTTCACAAGTAATGGGATAAAGAGAGCATAATCTTGTCGCAAATTCATCTATCACTTTAATCCACCAATTAGTTTGATCTTGTTTATGCTTCTTACAAAATCTGTCATCCTATGTGGCATGTCTTTACAAATTTTATCCACTCCACAAAAATTGACATACTTATAGGATTTTTTTATCATGACTAGTGCAATCATGATTAGCATCATGGATATTTAGAGAATTCATACTAACAATATTACTATCATAGCCATCATTCAACGAATTCACATTAAGAATTTTAAAAATTCTTCCTCTAACAATTGAGAAAAAGTTTTTGAACCATCATTTTCACGAAAGACATTAAAAATGTGAAGCAATTGAGGCAACCTAAATTCGATTTTTTAGTTTTCTTTTATAAAACCAAACTAGTGGAAAATAAGAAACTAAAATATTTAATTGCAAGATCTAGATATATACCTTCAAGCACTCACTTCCAGGGCAATGGCACCAGAAAAGGGCTTGATGTCTATTATACAGCTTTATTCTTGTAGATGTTGTTGGGCCTCCAAGTGCAGAGTTTTGTAGGACAACAACAAATTTCCTTCAAGTGGATGACCTAAGGTTTATCAATCAACGGGAGGTGTAGTATGAAGATGGTCTCTCTCAAAGAACTCTGCAATCAAATACAAGAAATTTCTTGTGTCCCCAACACACCCAATACAATGGCAAATTGTATAGGTGCACTAATTCGGTGAAGAGATGGTGATAAAAGTGTAGTGTGGATAGTAGATATAGGTTTTTGTAATCTGAAATATAAAAAAAGCAAGGTGGCAAGTGGAAAACAGGGACCAAAACATTGTATAAATGCTTGGAAATAAGGCCTAGAGTTCATACTTTCACTAGTGCAATCTCTCGACAATGTTAACATAGTAGAATCATATGATCGTCCCTCAACATGCGACAAAGAATCACTCCAAAGTTCATAAGTAGTGGAGAACATAAGATGAAATTGGCGTAGGTAACAGAACCACCTCAAAGTTATTCTTTCTGATCAATCTTTTGAGCTATTCCTATATGTGTAACAAACATCCCTAGAGTTCCTGCTAGAACAATACCCATGATACATATCAATCAACACTAATGTCACCTAGATACTCTAATGTCACCTCAAGTATCAGTGGGTAAATTATGCGACATGCATCACACAATTTCAGATCTATCATATTCAATCCAACACAAAGAACTTCAAAGAGTACCCCAAGATTTATATCGAAGAATGTATAGTATGAAAACATGCAGTCAACCCCTATGCATAGATCCCCAAGGTCACTGGAATCCGCAAGTTGATGCCATAACATATATCAAGTGAATCAATAGAATACCCCATTATCACCACACGTATCCACATGCAAGAAATACATCAGGTGTTCTCAAACCCAAAATATTCAATCCAACATAACGGCATCTCAAAGGGAAAGATATAATTCATCACAACAAGATAGTAAGGGAAGAGCACCATATGATCAAACTAATTAAGAAAGCCCGTTATACATCAAGATCGTGACATCTCAAGAACACGATAGATAGAGAGAGATTAAACACATAGCTACTCGTACATACCCTCAGCCCCGAGGGTGAACTACTCCCTCCTCGTCATGGCCTCCGCCGGGATGATGAAGACGGCCACCGGAGATGACTTCTCCCCTCCGACAGGGTACTAGAAAGGCTCTAGATGGGTTTTTCATCAATACAAAGAGTTGCGGCGGAGAGGAAGTTCTATGTTTATTTATAAGGGTTTCTCTATATATAGGATTTTTTGGTGTTGGAATCACGCTAAACGAAGCCATGTGGGCCTCACAAACCATTAGGACGCACCCTGTTAGCTTGTGGCCCATAGATGGCTCCCCTGTAGTGGTTCTTCGCTCCAATATTGCTCATATGTTCCAGAAAAAATCATCAAAAAATTCGTACAATTCTGAGAACTTACATTTATTCAAAAAACAACACCACGATAATTTTGTTGAAAACAGCGTCAATCCGGGTTAGTTCTAAATTAATCACAGAAGGTGCATCAAAGCTATATAAAAAATATTGTAAACATAGGTGAATATGGCACGAATACTTCATAAATTATCGATACGTTGGAGACGTATCATGGAGCTCAATGGCCCATTTGGCTATGCGGCGAGTGGCATCCCTATTGTTAATTATATCATTCAGTGGTACTTCAGATGCCACCATGGTCGAACACTCTTGAAAGTAGTGTTGAAGTTTTCGGGATGCCATGAAAATCGTATAGGCTATCTTCTGGTAATGCGGATACCTAGATTTGCATGGGGTGAGCACTTTTGACACGTAGTAGACTGGCTTCTGCACACAAAACTTGTGACCTTCAGCCTCTCGTTCGACAACGAGAACCGCACTGAAAACTTGATTTGTGGCCTAGATATACAACAACATTGGTTCACCTATGTTGGGTGCTGCTAGTACAGGATTACTAACCAATAATGTTTTATTTCTTCCAATGTGGTCATTGCTTCGTCGATCCACTCAAAGTTTTTGGTTCATTTGAGCAGTCTGTAGAGGGCAGTGCCTTTTAACCATGGCGGGAGATAAAGTGGCTCAAAGCCGCCATGCAGCCCACCGGTTTTTGAATGTGCTTCAACTTTGTATGGATTGCTAGTTAGGATAGGGCTCACATTTTAGCCGGATTGCCTCCATTCCTCTATGGGAGACGATGAATTAAATAAGTTTACCAACAGGAACCCCGAAGATGCATTTGTCTGGATTCGGTCGTATATCATAAGCCCGTATATTGTCAAAGGTTTGCCGGAGGTCGTCCACGAGCTGGCTGACGTGTTTGGTCTTGATGACCACGTTGTCCAGATATGCCTTCACCGTTTTGCTGATTTGATTTTCTAGGCATGTTTGAATCATGCGCTGGTATGTGGCGCTTGTGTTTTTTAACCCGAAGGGCATTGTTTTGAAGCAGAATGGCCCATAGGGGTGATGAAGGCAGTTGCAGCTTGGTCGAACTCCTTAATTTTGATTTGATGGTATCCTTTGTAGGCATAAAGGAAGCACAGTGAGTCGTGTCCAGGTGTGGCGTCGATGATGTGGTCTATGCGGGGTAAGGGAAAGGGATCCTTAGGGCAGGCTTTATTTAGGCCTTTGAACTCGACGCACAACCGCCAGGATTTGTCTTTCTTTGGAACCATGACCAGATTTGCCAACCACTATGGGTATTAGATTTCTCGGATGAATCCGGCTTCGAGTAGTTTTGCTAGTCTGCACCCATAGCTTGACACTTGGGTTCATGCGCGTAACGCATGTTTGACTAGCTTGAAGCCTGTGATTATGTTTAGGCTATGCTCCGCTAGTCTTCGTGAGATTCCTGGCATATATGTGGAGTGCCAAGCAAATATGTCCCAATTTTCACGCAAGAATGTGCGCAGTGCTTTGTTGACCGCGGGGTCCAGCTGAGCTCTAATGGATGTTGTTTTGTTGGGGTCCATTGGATGCACGTGAAATTTGATGTCATCTGCTCGTTTGAAAGATGTGGAATTAGGCCACTTACTAAGGAACACATCATACCTATCTACCATTGAGCCGAGTGTGGTTAATTTCTCTGCCGTGAGAGTCTCAGACAGTGCCTCAAGGGCAAGCAATGATGTTTTGTTTTTGGAACGAGAGCTCTGTCTGGGTTACTTATAATTATGATCACGCCATTAGGACCTGGCATTTTGAGCTTCATATACCCGTAATGTGGTATGGCCTGAAATCTTGTGAAGGCGTCCCACCTCAATAATGCATGAGAAACCGTTGTGAAAGGGCACAATATGGAAGAGAAGTTCTTTGGACATGTAGTTTTCAGGGCTGCTAAATACCACATTAAGAGTAACTCGTCCCTTGCAACGTGCCTCTTTTCCGGGGATGATCCCTCGGAAGGTGGTGCGGATTTGTTCGATGCGAGATCTATCGAATTGCATTTTGTCCAGGGTATCCTCATAAATGAGGTTTAAACCGTTGTCGCCGTCCATTAGCACCTTGTGGAGTCTGAAGCCGTCTACTATGGGATTGAGGACCAGGGCGGCAGGTGTTCAGCGGGGGCGCGTTCTCGGCTGGTCTGCCTCGCCGAAGGTAATGGGTGTGTTTGTACATGAATTTGTTGCTTTCACCTGGTGTATTTGGTCGAGTTCTCGAAGAGCTCTCTTCCTCTGACTTTTTGACGGAAACGTCTCATAGATCGTTAGGATCTAGACATTGTTATCTGTTGGCATTGTTGAACATCTGCTTGAGGGTGAGACCCCGAGGATGGCCTCTCCGCATTTTGCCATTTTCCTAACGACCCAACAAGCTCGAAGGCTGTGAGTTGGGTTCGTATTCACCAAGCCAGAGTGTAGGGGCCCCGGCTTGTCCAATAGTTTGTCAAGGACAATTATGGATCCTGTAAGGGGTTTATTATTTTCTCGGCAGGCTCGTGTACGGCCGACCATCATGGGGTGCGCACTTCCTCCGATCTCTTCTGTTTTTCTCGGCATGGATTGACTCCGTGCGCATTTCTTGAGTCTGCTAGGTGCTTTCCATGGTGCAATATTTGCGTACCTGAGCCGATAGCTCATTGAAGTTTTGAACATGGCGACTGGCGAGGGCGTTTAGGATTCCTTCATCACAACAGTTATGCTGGAAGGTTGCTACAATCTCCTGGCAGTTGCAGTCCGCTATCCTATTTTTGGTAAGGAGGAATCTAGCCCAGAAGTGCTCGACCGTTTCCCCTAGATGTTGTTTGACGTGCAATAGATACCATATATCGGTCTTCCCCGAATTACTTGGGGTGGGTGGGGGAAAACTTTGTATCCTGATAGAATGTGAGTCCGAAGCTTTGGCGGTCGTGTTCTATACCATCATGGAATCCGGTGTGCCGGGTTCGGGGTCCGGATTATTAACTGGACACCACCACACAGAATTCCGGTCGTGCGCCGAATCGGGGTTTGATCCTGAACTTTTTCCGAGGCAAAGTTCAGATTCCGAACTAGAGGAACAATCCTGATGGTCAGGAACCTGAACGTAAACCGTTCTCAGCTCCTGCGGTTGAGAGGGCAAACCTTCGTCTAGGTCCTTGATTGTGGCGACCAAATGTGTGATAGGTGGGACATAAATCTCCTTGCCGTCGGGTTTAAGCCTGATCTGATCATAGGCCGAGGGTTGTCGTCGGTTATATTCATGGCTTGGATCCGACCAAGTAACTCATTTAGTGACGAGATATCTGTGGATTCCATGCTCGTGGAGTGCATGGTTTTGATCTGCAGTGTCGGTGCTCCACGGGCGTTTAAAGTCGCGCCTGAGCAGTATTCAACCAAAGATGATCCGGGCATATCGGGTGGATCAGGCTTTAAGGATGGACACAGGGTGAAGGTGTGATAGCCTGTCTTATTAGGGATGATAGACTACTCATATCAATAAGGAATTCCTTCTTTTCCGGGCGCCCATTGCCGACAGGTGTGCGGTCATGTTGTTCATGACGTTTGTGACCCGTCGTGGCACACGACATGGCACATGTACTGGACTAGAAGCACAGATGTTTGTGCCAAGAGGGAACGCTCCTGTGGCCGGACGAGGACGTCGGTTCCTCTGAGTGGTGGTGTATGTGATAGTGTGGCTTATTAGGGATGATAGACTACTCATATCAATAAGGAATTCCTTCTTTTCTGGGAGCCCATTCGAATAGAACTCCCAGGTTAAGCATGCTTGGCTTGGAGTAGTTCTAGGATGGGTGACCGACCGGGAAGTTGATCCCGGTTGCGCAGAAAAGACTAGTATTGATATGTGGGGCTAGTCTAGATCCCGCCAGGAGTAACAACCGCTGGCGGGTGTGTCCGGGGCGTTACAGAAGGCCGCCCGAGTGGCGTGGTCCACCGCTCCCAACGTTAAGGCGACGCGACTTGCGAGCTCTTCAAGCAGAGTTGATAGCTTCGTCAGAATAAGATCTCCCAGGGAGTCAGGGACGAACTCTTGGTTCCCAAACTTGATCTCCTAATCGGGGGCGAAACTTCCAACCTGGCCAATGTGGCTGATCTGATCAGTGTGCGGTATGATGCTGCCGAACATGAAGATATCTGAGGGACGAAAAAACCATGTTGCAGACGTCGTTGCTGATGATTAGGTGAGCCATCAATCCTTCGGCGATCCCACATCGGAACTCTCAATGAAAGCACCGATGTCGGTGTCAAAACCGGTGGATCTCGGGTAGGGGTCCCGAGCTATGGATCTTGGATCAATGGGGAACAGGAAACACAGGGACGATATTTACCCAGGTTCGAGACCTCTCGAAGAGGTAAAAGTACCCTACGTCTTGCTTGACTATATTGATGTGTGTATGACAATTACATAGTCGATCTACCACAATATCAGATGAACTAAACCCTAGATGAGTAGGATAATGGTTCCCCTTCTATGAACTAAACCCCATGGTTTATATAGACACCAGGGGTACCTAGGGGTACACATGGTTGGTTGCCATCACGGAATAAACATGTCGATTCTACTATCTTAACTTGGAGGACACACCAAGGCTTCAAAGGTTCCCTTCATGAACACGGAGTTGTTTTATAGCTCTGCCTTCCACAAAGAGGCCCACCTGTCTAGCGCATAAAAGATAGACCGGTAGCCCGAGGATCCAATAGTCACGGACTCCCTCAGGGGCCCCATCATGAGCAGCCAGTTTGTATCGCAAATATTGGTGTTTTTCCCGTTTCCAATATGCTTGATCACCCCTTGCTTCAAAACTTCCCTGCCATCAAGGATAGCTCTCCAAATTTGTGATGGGTGGTTTCCAAGATCTGCCTCTGGGAAGCTTGTGTTTGGGAAATATGCATATTTTAGAGTTTTTGCACTAAGATATATTGGCTCCACCAACAACATCCAAGTCTACCAAGCTAGTAGGGCGAGGTCAAAAAACCTCCATATGTGTGAATCCCATACCACCAAGGTATTTGGGCTTCGTCATAACATCCCGCGGGATCCAAGCTAGTTTCCGTTTTCCATGCTTGCTACCCCACCAGAATTGTCGTATAATAGATGTAATATAATCACAAAGTCCACGTGGCAACCTGAAGGAGGACATAGAATACACATGTATGGCCTGGGAAACTGATTTAATAAGGACTTGCTTCCCAGCGGCCGAGAGAAGCTTCTCCATCCACCCCTTGACTTTCTACCATACTCTCCCTTGTAAATATTTGAAAGTCCCCAACTTTGATTGACCGACATCTATTGGCATACCCAAATATCTATCACTCGAAGCTTCATTAGTAACATTTAGAGTGCTCTTGATATTGTTTCTCACAGTTTGTGGGCATCCCATGCTGAAAAAATCGATGATTTGGCATGGTTGATTCTCTGTCCCAGAGCATTGCAATATGTATCCAAAAGGTTTGAAACGATGGCAGACCCCTCAATACTTGACTTGAACAACAACATTCTATTGTTAGCGAAAAGGAAGTGGATAACAATCGGGGATGTCGGTGCCACCTTGATCCCTTCGAGGTCAAATGACTGAGAACAAGGTTTCAAAAGGCACGAGAGGCCCTCTGTTGCAATCAAGAAAAGATAGGGGGAGATAGGATCTCCCTCAAGGATACCTCTAGTGGGTATAAATTCTTCGAGCTTTTCACCATTAAACAACACTGAAATGGAGAACGATCTTACTATGCCCATAACTATGTTTATCCATGATCGTGTGATACGTCTCCAACGTATCTATAATTTTTGATGGTTTCATGCTATTATCTTGTCAAACTTTGGATGTTTTGTATGCCTTCTATATATTTTTTTGGGACTAACTTATTAACTCAGTGCCAAGTGCCAGTTCCTGTTTTTTCCATGTTTTTCACCCCTTTCAGAGGAGATTTTGAAACGGAGTCCAAACGGAAGAAAATCCCCGAAAAGATTTTTCTGGAACGGAAGAAGATCGGGAAGCTTGGGAGCCAAGGCAGGGGAGCCTCAGGGGGCCCACAATCCCCCACCCCGTGGCCAGGGGGAGGCTACGCCATCCAGGCTTGTGGGCCCCCTGGACGCCCTTTGCCCTAGATCTTTCGCCTATATATTCCCATAAATTCCAGAAAAAAATCAGGAGATCGTCGAAAGTACTTTTCCGCCGCCGCAAGCTTCTGTCTCCGCAAGATCCCGTCTGGGGCACGTCCTGGTGCCTTGCCGGAGGGGGGATTCGGACACGGAGGGCTTCTTCATCAACACCATGACCTCTCCGATGATGCGTGAGTAGTTCACCATAGACCTACGGGTCCATAGCTAGTAACTAGATGGCTTCTTCTCTCTCTTGGATCTTCAATACAAAGTTCTCCATGATCTTCATGGAGATCTATCCAATGTAATCTTCTTTTGCGGTGTGTTTGTCGAGATCAGATGAATTGTGGATTTATTTGAGTTTCTTCTGATCTCTCTTATGCATGATTTCATATCCTTGTAATTCTCTTCGAGTTGTGGGTTTTCTCTGGCCAACTAGATCTATGATTCTTGCAATGGGAGAAGTGCTTGGTTTTGGGTTCATACCGTGCGGTGACCTCACCAAGTGACAGAAGGGGTAGCGAGGCACGCATCGTGTTGTTGCCATCAAGGGTAAAAAGATGGGGTTTTCATCATTGGTTTGAGATTATCCATCTACATCATGTCATCTTGCTTAAAGCGTTACTCTGTTCGTCATGAACTCAATACGCTAGATGCATGCTAGATAGCAGTCGATGTGTGGAGTAATAGTAGTAGATGCAGAAAGTATCGGTCTATTTGTCTCAGACGTGATGCCTATATGTATGATCATTGCCTTAGATATCGTCATGACTTTGCGCGGTTCTATCAATTGCTCGATAGTAATTTGTTCACCCACCGTAATAATTGCTATCTTGAGAGAAGCCTCTAGTGAACACTATGGCCCCCAGGGTCTACTCCACACCATATTTTCAGCCTTACACTTTTTACTTCGTTGCACTTTCCACCTTCAGATCTCACTTTGCAAACAATCTTGAAGGGATTGACAACCCCTTTGAAGCGTTGGGTGCAAGCTTGTTTGTGTTTGCGCAGATACTCTCGACTTGACGAGACCCTCCTTCTGGATCGATAACTTGGTTCTCAAACTGAGGGAAATACTTACTGCTCCTGTGCTGCATCACCCTTTCCTCTTCAAGGGAAAAACCAACGCAAGCCCAGCCTCCGTCAATGTGTCAATTTTTGGCGCTGTTGTCTGTGGGATAGCATCGTGCAAAACTCAGTTTCTCCATCATAGCTTGCAGATAAGACCATTTAAGTCTGTCATACACTTTCATCATATATAGCTTTAAAGCACAAAAACTATTAGATTTTGCCTTGCTCCTCTTCATAAAGTGCACGCACTCATAGGCACTAATGATTTTGTTTGTGACCAGCCTGCCATATACAAACGCTGACTGTTCCTCAAAAATTATGTTAGGGAGAATAACTTTGAGCTTGTTTGCCACAACCTTGGACACAATTTTATAGATTCATTACACAAACTAATGGGACGAAGCTGAGAAAGTAAAGTAAGATTCAGAACCTTCGTGATGAGCACCAAGACCATGTCATTAACACATTCAACCCCATCTTCTCTCACAATTTTTAGCATCACCTTGGTCACTTCATCACCGCAACTATCCCAATGACTCTGATAGAAATGAGTGGGGAATCCATCCGGCCCCGGTGCCTTCATAGGGAACATCTGAAATAGAGCACTTTTTACCTCCTCATCACTGTAGGGTGCTAATAGCTTTGCGTTCATATCTGCCATAACTTTGACGAGGACGTTTGACAACACATCGTCCATACCATAGACCCCTTATGATGTGTAAAGGTTCTTGTAAAACTCGGTTACTAGTGTTCTCAATTCATCCGGGTCTTTTGTCAACACGCCAAAGGAGTTTGCAAGAGCTTTAATCATGTTCCTCTTCAGCCTTTGACTTGCACGAAGGTGAAAGAAACGTGCGTTCCTATCTGTGGCCGAGCCAATCCAACCGAGACCTGTGCCTCCACATGAGCTCCTCTCGATGGTATAACTCAACTAATTTCTCATTGACCTTTAACTCCACATGGGACAGGGCTATCCTCCCCGGTACATTGTGTAGACGCTCCAATTCTAGCTTCAGGTTTTTTTATTTCTTTCCTGATAATGCCAAAGGTGTACATATTCCATGATCCTAGCCTTCTTGAGATGTCAGTTATCTTCACCCTCAATACTCCAAGCACTTGACATGTCCTCCCATTGTCCAGATGGAATTGGTTGTATCATCACATGTTTCATGTGTCTCCCACATCACCTCGTATGTGAACCCATGATTATATTTTGGTGGTTCCATCCCCTGCAGCTTCAGCAAGATTGGGCAGTGGTCGGATGTTGCTCCTATCAAATGCATGAGGGAGGCCTCCAGATACTTCTCATTCGATTCGGTTGTCACTAGAGCTCGGTCTAGATATACCCAAGTAAAACTCCCACCTGTTACTTTCTTCTTGAAAGCCCAAAAATTTCCTTGATGAACGATGTCCATCAGCATGCACACATCCACCACATCCCTAAACCCTTGGATTTGGGCATTACTTATTTCTCCACCCCCCTCGTGTTCCTCCGGACATTGAACTTCGTTGAAATCTCCGATGCATAACCAAGGGAGGCCACTCAAAGTGTGGATCCCTTTTACAATTTCCCAATCGTGATGATTTAAGTGTGTTTGTGCCTCCACGTGGAATAGGGTCATTCTCCACGGGTAAGCATCCACCTCCTCTATGCAACAATTGATATTGTAATTCGAATAACCAATGACATCATTTTTTATTGGATTGTTCCGAAACAGTCCTAAACCTACACTTCTACCTTGACTACTCACCGCAAAACCATTATCATAACCAATACTAGTAGCTAAGTTTTCTAACCTCGTCTTGTCAATCCGAATTTTAACAATACACATAAGGGTAGGGGCAAAATCCTTTGCGAGCTCACGAAGTTCTCTAACTATCACAGCGTTGCCCACGCCACGACAATTCCAGCTAAGGACGCTCATTGTGCCCGGTGGCACTCCTCGAGGGAGCCCGTCGATGTTGCATCATATGTGTTTAGGATCTCATTCCCTTTAGACCTTCCATCCAAAACAAGATTCATCTCCGGCTAATCATCTTTGGCCGCCTTCATTGGCCTCTTCCCATCCTTCCTAGGGGAGACATAGACCGGAGGAAGAGGGGGAATTAAAAGTTGTTTCTCACTAACCACCATAGCTATCGTTGTCCCCTCCTTCGTGCTCATTGAGTTCTCCAGAGAGACTCACTTGTTAGATGTCGAGTTGCTCTCAGGCGCTACCTCTGTTTCCTGGTTGGGGTTCTGGACTGTCTCATCATCCGGCTTCTCGGTCCCTTTGGACCTTGCTTCACTGCTCGTCTGGGTCTGTTGTGGTTGCTTGTCATTATAACACGAGCTTTGGTTTGGGTTGTAAGGCTCTCGGCCTCTGCCATGACTCCCCGCGCTCGGTCTCCCTCTACCCCGGGTTGGAGCTGAGTTCCCCCGTCCGACCGGTTTGAACCAGACAAAATCAGCAAATAGGAAGTAACCCCACTCAAATATGGACTCATCATGCTCCCCTTCTCTGCACTCCTCATGCCAATGGCCAAACTCACCGCACTTTTAACAAAAGGTTGGCAGTTTCTCGTACTTGACTTGATACTTGACCCTTTCACCCCTTTCTTGTCGGTGACAAACCTCTTTATCTTTGCATTGATGTCGATGCTTACCCTTACTCTAACAAATTCTCCAAATAAGTCCATTGGGAGCTTCAGCTGCACTTCTTTGACCTCACCAATCCGTGAGTCCAGTCCTTAACCACTGGCTGATAATCCTCAAGTGCAAGAATCATCGTAGCACTTTCCAAAGATGGAAACGGTAAGTATGGAGTGTCAAATCCGCATGGAGCTAAAGGTAAGATCCATATTCTCTCGAGTCCTATCTACTACCGATACGACTCTACATACACCGAACGTTTGCTTCTATCTAGTAACGAGAAATAAAACTGTGTTGTAGGTATAAAGAGGATAACTTTACATGATATTGGAGAACTAAAATATGAAAATAGTTGTTGCACTAAATAGAATTAAAATATATTACAAATAGCGAGTGTGGAATAATGATGGCATGGAGTGCAGAATCATCCTAGGCAATTGATAACTAGATCGGTAATCATTCTTGCAATTTTATATGAGGGAGAGGCATGAGCTAACATACTTTTCGTACTTGGATCATATGAACTTATGATTGGATCTCTAGAAAGCATCCACAACTACTAGAAATCATTAAGTTAAACCCAACTATAACATTAAACTTCAAGCCCCCTTTACTCCCATACGCAAACAACTACCTTATTCGGGTGTAAGCATCTGTTGCTCTAGCCACCCACTATAAGCGAATCATGAACATATTGCAACCCATACATCGAGAATTCCCTCACGCGTGCACTGCACGAAGGGTACCATAGGACAACACCAAAATAAAACATACACTCCAATCAATCAAGATCACCAATCAACCCAAAGGACAACATCGATCTACTCAAACACCATAGGATGGCAACACATCATTGATTAATAATAAGTGGCATGAAACACCATGTTCAAGTAGGGGATTACATTGGGGTTCGGGAGAGTGGACCGTCATAGATAGATGAGGGGAGGTGATGGAGACGGTGATTTTGATGAAGACGATCACCGTGGCGATGGTTCCTCCGGCGGCACTCCGGCGCCACCGGGAGAGAGGGGGAGAGAGTCTTCCCCCTTAGGCTTCCTCCTCCATGGCCTCTCTCCATCTAGGGAGAGGTTCTCCCTCTGGTCCTTGGCTGCCATGGCACCCGAAGGGGAGAGAGCCCTCCGAGATTGGATCTCTCTCTCCGTTTCTCTCCTCTTTTCGCTGCTGTTTTCTGGCCCTTCACCGTTTCTAAAATATCCGAAGATTCGTAACTCCGATTGGGCTGAAATTTTGAAAGGATTTTTATCGCAAAAATATCTTTCTTGGGGAAGGAGAGCCTCAACCGACTTAAGGGGTGGGCACAAGCCATCAAGACGCGGCCCCACCCCCATTTCACGCCCTCTTGGCTTGTGCCTTCCCCGGGCATCGCCTTGTGGTGATTCCAACTCCCAAAATTCACATATATTTTAAAAAGACTTTGTAATTTTTTATGGCGTTTGGAGTCCATTTGATATGGATTTTCTACGAAACAAAAAACACACAAAAACAAGAACTGGCACAGGGCACTGAATAAGTAAGTTAGTCCTAAAAATAAGATAAAATGTTGCTAAAAGTATATAAAAGTTATAGAATATTGACATAAATACTTCATAAATTATCGATACGTTGAAGACGTATCACTGACTCAATGAGGAACTTGTTCGATAGTTCATGTATCTGCGCCCACACGGCCAACTTGTTGAGTTTTATTGTGTCCGGGTTCTTGAAACATCGTACTCCTTCAAGATCAACGCTTGCTCCGTGAACAACCATGGCCCATCGAACATCACCTTGTTCCAGTCCCAAGGCACCCGAATTGAGTCGTGAACAAGTTTTCTTTTATCTTCCTCCACACTGCTGGTTTTGTCGAGTTTCAGGCCGCCCTCATATCGCCATACATGGCATTAGGGTTGAAGGTTTTTGCGGTATGAACACGCGCAATCGCCGGCCACTTCGCCATGTCCAACATGTCTGATAGCTTCTCCTTCCAGATGAAGTCGTCTTCTTCCTCTTTCTGTAGTGTGAGACGAGGCAACAACTCTTTCGCCGATTCCTTGCTCTTTCTCCTGTGTGATCTAGCGCCCTCCGCCATCGTCAGCATATCCAATCTCGTCGTCACACACCGATCTCGGAAACCTTCGCCCAAGGCCGGGTGGGATCACCAGGACCCCCCTTAATCAGCCCGAGATTCAGAAATCGCCACACGGCCAACACAGAAGCGAGAAAGTAAAGATTCCGACAGTAACGAAACCCTAGGGTTTTTCGTTAGGAAAAAAAAAACTCATTGCCGCCCTAGCGAGGTCGTTCGACTTGTTGTGCGTATTTCGTTTCGGCTCGGCTAGACCGGCCGGCCCATCAGGCCCTTCTTCTCCCCGACGAGAGAGAGTTCTCTTCTTCCTTGGAGCTCCCACGCCGCGCGGCCCTCATCTCCCTCCCCTCCGTCTCCTCTCCCAGGCGCCGCGCCAATCCCCACCACTCCCAACGTCACCGGCGACAGGCCAGCTCCACCGAAAATCTATCACCCGGAACACGAGATCCGAAAGGCGGGCGGGCGGCGGCGGCGGCGGCGCGGAGGATGACGGCCACGCTGTCGCAGCTGGACGACGGCATCGTCCGCGGCATGGCCATCGGCGCGGTCTTCACCGACTACGTGAGCTCCATTGCCTGACCCCCCCAGCCCCCCTCCCTCCCTGTTTGTTCCTTCTGCCCACGCTAATCTGTCGCGGCGAAATCGGTCGGCAGGCTGGGAAGATAAGCTGCCTCGATTTCCACCGCAAGGAGGATCTCCTCGTCACCTCCAGCGAGGACGACTCCATTCGCCTCTACAACACCACCAGCGCCGCGTGAGTCCGCCGGGTCCCCCGCTTGGGTTTACATCTGCTCTCTTCTGTGTTAACTGAACCTCGGTGTGCTAGAGAAGAGAGGTTACAGCATGTGTGATGGGAAGTGTCTGGGATCTACTGCATTTTTGATTGCTGGCCTATAGATGTGAGTGTCAGTGGTGGGTTCTGCTGTTTGGGGATGCTGGTAATGTGCTACTTTGATCTTAGTGCTATCTTGCAGTGATGCTTCTATGATTATGTTAATCAATTTCATGGTGATTTGCTTCACAAGCAGGAGTACAACAGCATTAGGCCATTGGCTATTTGTGGTGCAAACCCCTAACTGTGTGTTAGACATAATTCTGTAGGATTACGTGATAGGATCTTTAGGCCTACACATTAGATCACCAAATTATGATTAAACAGAGAGTTAGATCTGTAGGGGCACAAACGTAGGGCTCCGCCCCTTTACGTTATGTTATCCTTCCATCCCAGTGGGCCGTGATCAATTCCAACATTTCCCTCCTTGATCGTTAGGCTCAATAACTTCTGCACATTTTCCATAGGTATAATATACGAAAGGAAGGTGTTACAACAACCAATGAATGTCGTTGAACCTCAATACTTGTAGCACGCATCCTATTTTAAAATGAAAAGAAGGTTAATGGTCCCATAATTCCAGGACCAGAAGGCTTTCTCCCTAAAAAAAATCCCTAAAAATAAGGATCAGAAGGCTTCCGAATAATCCCATGTCAGCTACATGCTCAGGAAAAGTATTGGGTGTTAAGCCTTTAGTGAGCGGATCCGCAAGCATATTTGTTGTATTGATATGCTTAACATTAATAGTTTGATCATGGATTATATCTTTCACAACATGATATTGTATGTCAATGTGATTGACAGCAACACTTGACTTGTTGTTACTCATATAGAAAACTGTGGGTTCATTATCGCAGTACAATGTTAGTGGTTTAGAAGTGTTGTCCATCACTTTAAGTCCGGGAATAAAATTCTTTAGTCATACAGCCTGCCCAATGGCCTCATAACATGCTATGAATTCTGCCTGCATCATAGATAAGGCATTTCATATTTGCTTGTAGCTTTTCTACGATATGGCTCCTCCGGTGAGAGTGAATATATAAGTTGATGTGGATTTCTTACTATCCACGCACCCGGCAAAATCAGTGTCTGAATAACCATCAACTTCCACGTTATCAGACCTTCTATACGTAAGCATGAAACCTTTAGTGCCTTGCATGTAACACAATACTTTTTATGGTCTTCCAGTGGTCCGGTCCTGGATTAGATTGGAATCTGCCAAGCATCCTGGTTACAAAAGCCATGTCAGGATGCATGCAAACTTGATCATACATGATGCTTCCGACAGTTGAAGCATAAGGAACCGACTTCATCTGACCAGTTTCATTTTGGTTCCTTCGACATTGGAATGTCCCCAACTTATCACCTTGACTATGGGGGCATGTGAGGGAGAGCACTTATGCATATTGTATTTCTTTAGTACTTTCTCAAAGTATGCCTTTTGAGATAGCCCTAATGTTCCTTTTGACCTATCCCGATGAATCTCGATGCCAAGAACATATGAGGCTTCACCGAGATCCTTCATATCAAAATTGGAAGACAGAAGTCTCTTGGTCTCATGCAGCATGTCCTTATGGCTGCAAGCCAATAGAATGTCATCCACATATAGGACTAAACTTGTGAACCTAGTGCCTTCAAATGTAATCATTGCTTAGGATATCGGTGACTTGTACCATATCGGTAGGGTGCTGAATATGAATAAATCGGCGAATCACACTAGTAGCTGAATATATCGGCAACCCATTTATTGGTAGGTTAACCATGGCCATATCTATATATCCTAGGCTTAATCGGTTAACTAGGTCCCTATTAACTGACTTTAACTGGTACGGTATTCAACACAATAGCAGCAACAGCAACAACACCAGTGTTCCAAAGGAGGGCACAACAGCAGCAACAACACAAGTGCAGAATAGCAGCAGTAGGAGTGTAGTACATAACAGAGGAGAGAAGTTTAGCTTGATGCTGTCTGGGCCAAAGAAGTGCGGTTTGTTAGACTGATAAACTGCCCCTACCAGTTAATGATGCAAATAGGGCCTTTTCATATCAGGAGGGGTCTGAATAGCGATTAACTAACCGAGATGCCGATTAACTTGCCGATATTTGGAACATTGAATTTAACATATATGTAGATGTCCACTTCATTTTCTTTAAAACCAGAAGTTCTAATAATCTTATCGAACTTGAGGTACCAAGAAGTTTGCTTCCAGCCATAAATGGATTTCTTTAAATGGCATGCCATGTGTTCTTTTCCTTCTACGACAAAGCCTTCCGGTCATGTCATGTACACATCTTCGTTCAAGTCGTCGTTCAAAAATGATGTCTTGACATCCATTTGATGTAAGCTCTAAATTATAATGAGCTGCAAATACCATGACAATTCTGAAAGAATCTTTAGATGACACATGTGAGAAGGTTTCATTATAATCGATCCCTTCTCTTTGTGTGAAACCTTTTCCTACAACTCTTGCTTTGAAGTTCGAATCTTTCGACATCCCCTCTGGTATCATATTTGGTTTTGTAGACCCATTTGCAGCTTACCCTTTTGGCTCCATCAGTAACTTGTACCAAGTCCCAAACATCATTTAAGCTCATAAACTTCATCTCGTCTTCCATGGCAATCAACCATTTGGATGAGTTTTCACTTTTAGTGGCTTCCTTATATGAGACCATATATTCTACCTTCCCTATGTCATCTACATCCTCACTCATGTAAGTGACAAAGTCACTTGGGACGGTTCCTTTCCTTTCTAGTTGTGATCTTCTCACACTCTCATTACGTGGTACTCCCTCTGTACAAAATAATTGCAGTTGGGAAGAACTAGTCTTCCCAACTACAATTATTTAGGTACAAAATAATTGTAGTTGAGGTACAAAATAATTATTTAGGTACAGAGGGAGTGCATTTCTTCTTTCATGGGAAGGAAGATGAGATTCACATTGGGTTGAGGATCATCAGTAGATTGAGAATCCTCATCATGCCGAGGACCTTCATTAGGTTGCGGCTCTTCATTGTACCGAGGATCCACATCAGGTTTGGATCACTAGTAGGTGTCATGCATATTAGGCATAGGGACACAATTCTCTTGGATAATCGGGTAGAGAACATACACCCGCTTCTCCTCAAGATCAATTGCCCTAACCTTACCGACTCCATTATCCTCAAAAACACCGCTTGCCTGGTCTCCACAAAATTGGTGGTTTGTGACATGGGCAATAAAAACAATATCCCTTCTATGAGCGTACCCAATGAAAAAATAACTATTTGTCTTTGGGTTTAACTTTTAAATTTGTGGATTGATACTTTAGCTTCACCAAGCCCCCCCCCCTTCACACACAGACAGACAAGCAATTCAAGCTTGGTTTCTTTCTCGTCCAGATCTCATAAGGTGTGTCCGGTGCTGACTTAGTTCGAACTAGATTTAGCACACGTTTGGCTGTCTTTAATGCCTCCATCCAAAGACTAGCTGGTAATCTTGAACGACTAAGCATGGTTCGCACCATATCCTTAAGGGTGCGAGTTGCGACGCTCAACAACGCATTTTGCTGGGGTTCAACAGACATTAAATAATGAGCAATGTATCCATTAGCAGCTAGGAACTTGGTAGTAAGTTCCTAATCTACCTCTATGTTTAATAATGTTTGGGTGTTCTAATGTCTAGGCCAAACAGTTCTATCACGCAATCCTAAAGAGTTGTGTCTAACATTGGTATCAGAGCGTTCCATTCCCCCTTGATATGTGGCTCAGAACGATGGACGATGGTGCCACAGTTTTGAAGAGTTACTAACACCTTTCCATTTCTTCTCATCTTCCATTCATGACATGCATGCATAACAAAATCATTAAGAAATAACATGTATAATTTGCCTCGTTTGACACCGAGGGCAACATTTTTTATTACCTTTTTTTTTCGTTGCCAGACATTCATTCATACATGTCATCATCCAACAGGAAATGGGAACTAAATTCTTGCTTAGGGTAGGTACATAAAGACCATTATTTAATCGAAGACTGTAGTTAGTGTGTAGCTCTAACGTAAGAAATCCCATAACTTCAGCACCGACTTCAATTTCATTACCTACCTGAAGTCTTCTTGTTCCTTGAGTTGTAATTTTGATCATAATGAGTCCCCGCATGGAGTTAGCAACATTAGCAGTTGCACCTGAATCAATCCACCATGACATTTGAGAGAAATCAACATAAAGTGATTCATCATCAAAAGTGATTTCATCAATACCGTTTCTTAACATGTTTTGGGTGTTTGCAGAAGTTGCAAAGTCTCTCCAATAGCATTTATAGCATTAACATTAGAGGGAGCTAGAGGAGCCAAACGAGAGCAACTTGCCTCTTTAAGACCCTTAGCTTTGGCTTATCTTTTTGATGAATTGCTTTTTGGCGGGCTTATGATTGGCCTGGCTTCATGCTCTCTCTTCGTAGAGTCAACATGGAAAACATGGTCCTTTTCTTTGCCTTCGTTCTGCTCCTCCAACCCTCTCTAATGTTAATGCTATGAATGCTGATGGAGAGAGACTTTGTAACTTTTGCAAACACCCATGACATGTTAAGCGGGATTGTCTAGGCTTTCTCAAATGGCTCAACAAAAAAGATATTGATTAAATCACTTTTGTTGATGGAGCACTTTATGTTGATTACTCTCGAATGTCATGGTGGATTGATTCAGATGCAGCTGCTCATGTTGCTAACTCCTTGTATGGATTCGTTACGACACAAATTAAAACTCAAGGGGCAAGAAAACTTAAGGGAACTAATGGATTTCAAGTCGATGTTGAAACTGCGGGATCTCTCGCATTGGAGCTTCACACCAGCTCTAAGCTTCAATCAAATAATGGTCTTTATGTATATACCGTAAGTAGGAATTTAGTTTTTGTTTCTTGCTTGGATGATAACATGTATGAATGCATGTTTGACAACAAACAATTTGTTTTAAATAAGCGTAGTAAAAATGTTGGCCTCGGTGTCAGACGAGGCGAAATTATACATGTTATTGGTTAACGATTTTGTCATGCATGTGAGTGATGAATGCAAAGACGAGAAGAAATGGGAAGACATTAGTAACTCTTTGAAATTGTGGACACCGCCGTTTGGGCCACATTTTGAAGGAGAAATGGAACACTCTGATACCAATTTTAGACATAATTCTTTATGATTACGTGATAAGATCGTTAGGCCTAGAAATTGGATCACCTAAACATGATTGAACAGAGAGATGATTAGGAACTTACTGCCAATGGGTCCCGTGCCTGCTCGATGCAGGTGTGACACAAGGGTGAAGATGTCGGTGGTGGATACCCGTGCTGAGACTGTCCTGTTACTGGTGCTGTCGGAGATGACCTTCCTGTTGCTGCAGCGCCTCCCCTAGATCGATTTAGGGGTTTAGGATGTGGTGAGCAGCAGAAAACTGTATGTGAACCGGTCAGACATAGGTGGTCGGCTGCACCCCTCCTTTTATATGGATCAGGGGACCAAAACCACATTGGTTATGGTCACCCCTGATCAGGGTGCGTTAGTTTGCTGAAGGGCACGAAGGTTGTTTCGTGGCCCCTCCCCTTTATGTTATGTTATCCTTCCAGCCCAGTAGGCCGTAGATCAATTCCATCAGCATGCTGGTCAGTACGGTCCATTTAGATGATTTAATGTTGTTTGTACTGGCAGTATTTCTTCATGGTTATGCTGCAGTATGCCATGGTCTTAATTTTTTTCCTACTAGTCGTTTGTTTTTCTTTGTCAGATTTAACGTATCCGACCCTGCATGAGACCGGCATCTTGCTTTGTTTCATGCAGTTGAGTTATTGACTATTAGTGACGAATGCTAGAACTTGGACTGTTTTTTAGGTTGTCGAAGACAACTTATCATAAGAAACATGGTGCTGACCGTGTCAGTTTTACTCATCATCCGAGTTCCATATTATGTTCATCAAGATACAATGTGGAGTCAGGAGAATCACTTCGTTACCTGTCATTGTATGACAACCGTTGCTTGAGATATTTCAAAGGACACAAAGACAGGTTCAACAAAATTTCCTTGGATTCTTGTTTGTACCAACTATTTCAAGGGTCAGATGCTGAGGCCTGCATTCTTTTCTATTATCATTTCAGGGTGGTTTCACTCTGTATGTCACCTGTCAATGATAGCTTTATGTCGGGGTCACTTGATCACAGTGTGAGAATATGGGATCTTCGTGTAAATGCTTGTCAGGTTTGGCCACAGAATCTGTTAAGATCACAAATAACTTAAATATGCATATTTTATATTTAGCTGATAAGTACTACCATTTATCCTCTGAGTGCTTTTTATGCTTACACGTTTAGCATTCAGGGTATACTACGTCTGCGTGGTAGGCCTTCTGTTGCATATGATCAGCAGGGACTTGTTTTTGCTGTAGCAATGGAGGGAGGTGCTATTAAGCTGTTCGATTCTCGGTCCTATGACAAGGTCTGTATTGAACTTGAATGGAAGTCATATATCTGGAAAGTATGTGAAATTCTCATCTTGTGAAACAAACCACTTTCAGGGTCCATTTGACACTTTCTTGGTCGGTGGAGATACGGCTGAAGTGTCTGACATTAAATTCAGCAACGATGGCAAGTCTGTGCTTTTGACTACAACTAACAACCATATATATGTCCTGGATGCATATGGAGGGGAGAAGGTCAGTTAGTGCTATAATTGCAGAATTTTGCTTCAGATATCGAGCTGTAAAGTGCATATTTTCCTATATCTTATCATGAACAACATACCATATTAACTCATCTTTGTCTGTTATTTTGCAGAAGTGTGGCTTCAGTTTGGAGCCATCTCGCAACATAGCAACTGAAGCAGCTTTCACTCCAGATGGTCAATATGTAATTTCAGGTATTATTCGGGTTTTTTCGTGCATCTTCCTTAGGATATCCTGATGCATACTACCTCTAAACTTACCCACATGTTGATTTGTAATTAAGCCTCAGCATGTAATTTCATCTCTAGTCTCGCCCTTCTCTACTTTTCGCCTTTAATTTGGAAAGAGAGCTTATAAGATTCATCAATGTATTTTTCACCTTCAACTTGTGTGTAACTGTTTTATACTGCTTTCATGCCCAATAAAAAGTTAAAATATCATAGCGATGATAATACTTCTGATAATGGTGGCATGCTTCCCATTCTCAATTCTGGAGCACTATTGCTGAAAGTGAAACTTGGAAATTTCAAATTTGCTAGAATGCTTTAAAAAAAATCACTGAGCAGATGGCCTGGCAAAAGCTGTTGCTGAAAATAAGAGCATGTCTAGTAGAACCCTTAAATCTAAAACCAGTTTTAAGGGTTGAGAATTGGTCATTTTTGACACTTTTAAGGGTTGAAAAACAGGGGCAAAGACTAGAACCCTCAAACCCAACCCTTATAACGGAAAATTATTCCGTTATAAGGGTTGGGTTTGAGGGTTCTAGTCTTTGCCCCAACCCCAACCCTTAAAAATGTCATTTGGCATATCACAATTTTCACTAGAAAAACACAATAAACCTTCAAACAAACACGGAAATAAAGATCATTGATGCATGGTTTAATAGTTTTTACATCACACAATCATCATCTTCCCCCTCTCATCTGCACCATCACCAAAAAGTTGCATTTGGCGCCATTTCCTAGACCACTTCCACGTCCATCAAGCACCTCCATTGTCGCCGGTGGTGGAGTCTTCCACACTGCCATCGCCACCACCACTCATCGGAGTGTCACCTTGAAGAGTAGAGGACGCACCACGGAATATCCTCTTCCTCTCCGCGATGTCCTCCTTGTAGTCCTTCCACCATTGCAATTGTTCTTGATCCATGTCCTTCTTGGACATCATCATGTGCTCCTTCTCTTCCACCATGAGTTCTTTCCATACCTTTGCCTCTTTCAGCTTGATCATCCTCCGGCCGGCTCTTCTTGGGGCGGGTGCGGCGTCGGGGGCGGGCGCCGGGGTGGGGCCGGGGGCCGGGGCGGGAGCCGGGGAGGCGGGAGGAGGTGGTGCGAGGCCCGCCCGCCGCCGCTTGGCCTCGACGTGGGTCGCCGCCACCACGTCGGCCACGGTCGGGTGCAGGCCGGGGGCGGGGGCAGGCGGGGCGGGCACGGCGGCGGGGAGGCCTCCATGGCGGCGAGGCGGCGGGAGGAGGCGGCGGCAGGAGCCGGAAGGCGGGATGAAATCTCTTCCGCGCGAGGGTGGAACAGGAGTGCGGGTTGGGGGGAGTTTTTCCTCCCAACTCTCACTTCTACAGGTTGAGAAACAGTTTGAGGGTTGGACCTCTAATTTTTTTTACGGGTTTGAGGGTTTAGGGGTTCTAGTCTATCGTTTTTTTTCGACGAAAACTGTAAATAGCGGTTATTTTTAAGGGTTTGAGGATTTGAGGGCTCTACTAGACTTGCTCTAACATACACATTGATGTTGCAGGATCTGGTGATGGTACCTTGCATGCTTGGAACATCAATACAGTACAGGAGGTACCTCTGTCTTAAACGTTGAACATAGCGTGTGTTCGGTTGGCTTAGTTTCTTTTCCTGTTGCAGATTGCCTGTTGGAACACTCATATTGGTCCTATCACTGCTTTGAAATGGGCCCCTCGTCGAGCAATGTTCGCAACAGCATCAACCGCACTGACTTTCTGGATTCCCAACGAATCCAGTTCGAGTTAGGTCCCTGAAAAGGAATATGGAACGTGGAATACACTAACTTAACAAAAGGGTTGTAGCATGTTCTTTCCTTGACAGGACAGGTATCATGTACGTATGAAGTATCACTTGCTTTATTACCATATGTGGAAACACCGATGTTGGTTCCCTGTAGAATATATTGAAGTGCTCCCTTTATTTCTTATGTACCATATAATACTCCTGTGTTTCTATCGCCGTACATAAAAATCGGCCCCAAATTCTTCTTCTGTGCTAATCCTAGTGGATTTGTCTTGGAGAATCGGGAACTTGTTCTATATTCTTTTGTTGCTAGAACAGGGTACACTTTTGCTTAGGATATTATAAGCTGCCCTTCTTATATTGCTAAAGCTCTCAGATTCCTGATTCCTTTATCACCACAAGATGACGAGGGCATTACCTTCTCTTCCATTTGTTGACATTATCATTACGTGAGAACCTGATCCTTCGTGTCGCTTTGTTATTCTTAGAAAAGCCAATGAATTAAACCACTGCTGGTTTTATTCTTAGAAAAGCCATTGACTTAAACCACTGCTAGATGACTTTTAAACGGCGTTGGTATGCTAACTGTAAAACAGTTAAATGATACCAGAACAGCTATGGCAGCTTCACCTCTAGAAATTTGCAGTATCTTGGAGGAGGTTTGGGGGTAATCCCAAGCATTCAGCTACATGTAAAAAAAAAGAGCACAAATTCATCTTACATCCACCTGATTTCATGTCTATTTTAGCATTGATGATTTTCCTTAACAGTAACTTGAAGAACTACCATGGGAATACACCTGCTAACTCCTCTAATGCAACAATACAAGAAAAGACCAAACGACAGGGTAGGGTGCAAATTACAGAACCATCAGTCTACACCAAAGCGGTCCATCAAACCCGGAATAGCGCCTTGCATCATTATTATTGGGGGCAGCAAGGCGCGACATACAACATGAAGCACTAAACCATGATTCAACACCCTATGCATCTATCAAACATGCAACGACGGAACAGATCTCCTGTCGAAGAGGCAACCCTACTTCTGCCTCTTGTAGATCTTGTGCAAGAAGGACTTCAGAACCTTCTGAACAGCAATGCTTGGCTGGGCTTCGATATCAGTGATCAGCTTCTTGTAGCTCTCGCTCTCATACTCATGAAATAACCCCTGCAATAAATAATAGTCAAACCGGTGGTTAGACAATGCCATATTTTGCTGAGTGTGAGAATGCCAGTAGCTCTTATTATATGAGACACAGCATTATTTTGACCGCTCCAGCAAAAAGTTTTCATCAGTGGACAATTACCTCGTATTTTGTTGACTATGAGAATTCAGTAGCTTTATTATAAGACACAAGTAGACTATTTTGACAGGTCCAGCAATGAGTTTTCCGGTCATCATTTTAGACCAGTTTAAGCATACTATAGTAAATAATTGTTCATAGGGAGTGCATGAGGAGTGAAGGCCCATCAAATGAAGTTTTGGTTTTCAAAGATAAGTGGGAAAATGTTACTTTGATGAATATTCAGTAAAACATTTCCTTTGTGCATGTTGATCAAAACTAAACATGGTTAAGTGAATGAGATGGATTGATGCGTCATATTCTGATTCATAGTCCTACACTAAAGCCATTACAGTCCACATATAAATATACAAGCGGATTAAGAGTTAAGACAAACCTCAAGGTTAAGTTCTTTGTAGAGATCCTTCACTTTTGCCACACATGCTGGATCTTTCTTTCCATAGTTTTCCTGTAGGAGCATCAACTGTTCAGTAACAGCCTCCATATTTTTCCAAAGGGCAAAGTAGTGCACAGGTGACTTACAAATAGAATGCTCTTTTGGCTCTCGTCAGCACGCTCAAGAGCTTGGACAACTAGCCAGGAGCACTTGTAATCTTCAATGTCGGTGCCAATCTATTGTAAGACTCAACATTGATCAAATTGCAAGAGCTAAATAGAACATATCAACAATATAACAATTGTCATTCATTTTGAAACAGGCACATGCAGTAATACACTAACCTTGCCAATAAATTCGGGATCACCATAACAATCTAGATAATCATCCTGTAATAAGAAAATGTATATTAATGCTAAGTGGACTAATGGTGGTCGCAACCCAAAAGATTCATATCATAAATGTGTAGCAAAAGTAGGAGTTACCTGAACTTGGAAGTAAGTTCCCATCTCAACAAGTATGTTCTCTACAGCACCGTAGTTCTCCAAGTTTTCACCTGAGAGTAGCAGCGCACATGCAACCTTTCATAAAGCAGCATATCAGTACCAGTTGAATCCAGTATCAATTGCCAAAACAGATATGTGTACATAGAAGATAAAAGAGAATATATGATGTTCGTATTACCGGCAAATAAAATGAATAGTAGGCTGTCTTGAATTGAACAATTCGGCGGTGACTGCAAAAATATCGGAGGTTCATATTAACAATAAACAAAGGGTATTATCACATACTGATTATTAACAAGAAATATCAGACAACAAAAGAAGACTTATGCTCCTAAATTTATGTGTGATGAAGCATGCTAAAGAACTTTTATGTCAGAGTTGTCACAACATTAACTTACACTCCAATGTTATATTTCGTTAGATCTTTTTCTCCCTCGTGGGTTGTAATAAGGTCCAGCATTTGACCAGAAGCTGTCTTGAACTCAACCTGGTAAAACATGACAAGGTAATCACCACCTGTAATGATCCACAAGTTCAGACTGCACATGTTTCCTCAGCATAATATTTACTTACCTCGTTGAATAAATCAAGGAGATCGGCATAGTAAGGCTTCTTCTTAAAGTGAAGCCGAAGCATTCTCGAAATATGGTTGCGAAGGAGGATCCCATCATTTACAGCAATGAAGCCAACCTAGTTTATCAGAAAAGGGCAGCGCTAGGGATAAGTTTATTTGTAACATTGGAAAGAAGGGACTACAGAATGTTCTTGAACAAAAAACAAATGAGTTTTTTGAGCACTGTAGCTGGAAAGGCCAATTTAGTTTTCACAAACCTGAGGCACCCTAAACCAACAAGGCTGCCCACGTCGAGTGTGGGAGTCGTCCATGATATCGTCGAGCACAAGAAAGAAGGCTTGAAGCTACACAGACAGCAGCAAGTCTTAAGGGGGGTGATTTTGGTTGCTTCAAATTCACCAGAGCAACACTGAGAGACGAGGAATTACCCATTCAATGCACCAACCGAGAGTGGAGGCAAGAAACATCTCCTCCTCAGTAAGAGCATCCACACCTTTCAACAGCTTATAGCTATCGACCACGGAGAGCCCACGGTTGCATTTTCCTATCATTAGCAACAACAACGGATTAGAAACGCGGTAGCTTCTTGTAGTACTACTTGAGAAGAAAACCTTTAGCTCGAATTCATCTCCTCACCTCCCAGTACATTGTAGTCCAGCATCTGCTCCAAAAAAGGAAAATAATGGCATGTACGTTAAAATAGCAGAACTGAACTAATAAGAAGATCATTTTTCATCTAGTCTCTGGAGTATCTTACTGAGAACTAACATAAAAAAATAAAAAACATCATGCAAGATCCAACACCATACCTACACATTAATGACAGGGAAGTGGATCTCCACGTATATAGAAGTAAATAATGACCACGCATGCTCTGTTTTAATGTAACAGTATAATAATCCACTTCGAAGAACTTGAACCTAGCAGAAACGGTTACGTATCTGACACTTTGTATTTCGGATTTTGACTATACTAGCAATAACTTGTGAGCACCATCTTCGTCTTAACCTAGAACAGCCTTCCAGCGGATGAGCTGCAACTGGAAAGCATTTAATTCTACTTATGAACCGTGCAGGAGCTCGAGATTTTCGTTTCTGCACTTACTACTAAATATGATGCAGCCTTTGGTACTGAGCCAAATTAACTGCTGATTCAGCCTTGCGCAGCAACCCAACGCACTACTGCTACTACTAGTACTACCAGTATGTCGAATTGATTGCGCTCCCACCCACCCATCCATCAAGGAGCCGATCTCGCGCCAGCTGATCCGGCCCGAGTCAAATCCTAATGATGGCAAACCCCAGCAGAAGCCAGCAAGGAAAACGGAGCTGGAGCCAGCAGGAGGAAGGAACGCGGAGGACAGTGAGAGCAGAGGAGGAGGAGGAGCATTACGCGGTCGATCCACTGGTGCGACGACTCGGTGTAGTCGAAGGCGGGGTCCCTGAGCAGCTCCTCCTTGAGCGCGTCGTAGATCCGCGCGAACGCCGCCTTGGTGTCCCCGCCCCCGCCGTTCGCCGCCGCCGCCGCCGCCATTGCCCCGGCTCGGACGCAGCTAGCGGGGAAACAGGGGATGGAGAGATCGACCGAGAGAGAGAGAGAGAGAGAGAGTGGCCTCAGTACGTCTGCGCCGGGGAGGGGAGGGGGGAGTTTTGGGGGTGGCGGCTACGTGCGACGCGGGGCTATTTTGGGGGGAGGGGCTGCGACGGCGACGGGTGATGGGCGGAGACTGGATAGAGAGAGATCGCGATGGCGTCGAGCTCGGCGCACTGGCAGCGGCTCTCTGCGAGTACCGTATTATATACTGCTACGGGTAGTAGCACTAGTAGTAGAGAGGGGGAGGGGGAGGGAGACGATGTGTGTCAAGCGCGCACGCCAACAGTAGCCCGTTGTCGTGCGCGATCTGGATCTGTGCTGCCGCGCTGGAAATTTGGGGTTATACGCGTGGATCTGCGGTTCGAATCCGCGTAATTTATACGTACTGGTTTCTACCACGCTCCGTCGCTGGCCAGCCGCAGCCGGTTGGCCTTTGCTTTGCCCTCTAGCAGACTAGCACTAGCAGCCGTCCCCCGTCCGGCCACAAACTTTTTATTTTTGTTCTATAATAATAAAAGGGGAAATCTGACGACTAACTCAACATACCGTGTTTGAAACTTTGAAATGAGTGAATGATGAATTGCAGAGGTTTATTAGATGGTGCCGTGGATCGGCGGTTCGGGCCTTCAGTGGTGAAGGACGGAATGTTAGGGAAAACAACGCGGTATTTCCGTAAATAAAAAAGGTTAACGCGTTCATCGAGGGGGGACATGCTCGACAAATGTTAGGTGGCGTCGGATCGATAATCCCAAGCAAGTTTTGGTAACTGAGAACAAAATACGGCGGAAAGCAATGTGTCGTCTCATAGAAAGGCTAACGTTGCCCGTCGATTGCGCCGTGGAAACGCAAAGTGCGGAAACGCCAAGCGCGAGTAGGATCATCACGCGACGCAACGGGGATCGCGTTGGTGGAGCATGGAGGCACCGCGCCTAGATCACCGGCGTTGATAGCGTCACGCAAGGGGGTGTAAACGGGTGGGTCACGAAGAGGGGTGCAAACCAACGGCCCTAGGCTTGCCATATTCCTTTTTTGCTGATCGCGTGGGAAGGGGTGTGCAAACGGGGTGGGTCACGCAAAGCGGTGCAAACCGACGACCCGCGGGCTTGCTATGTACCTTTTTTGTTGATCACGTGTGAGGGTGTGCAAACGTGGTGGATCGCGCAAAGGGGTGCAAACCGATGGGCCGCGGGTTTGCTATATTTTCCATATTGCTAATCACGTGGGAGGGGGTGTGCAAACAGGTGGATCACACAAAGGTGCAAACTGACGGGCTGTGGGCTTGTTGTATTTCCTCTTTTGCTAATCGTGTCACGCAAGGGGTGTAAATGGGGCGGACCACGCAAAGGGGTGTTGGAAATATGCCCTAGAGGCAATGATAAATAGTTATTATTATATTTCATGTTTAAAGATAATCATTTATTATCCATGATATAATTGTATTGAATAAAAACATAGATACATGTGTGGATACATAGACACAACAATGTCCCTAGCAAGCCTCTAGTTGGCTAGCCAGTTGATCAAGGATAGTCAAGGTTTTTCTGACTATGTGCAAAGTGTTGTTGCTTGATAACTGGATCACATCATTAGGAGAATCATGTGATGGACTAGACTCAAACTATGAAAGTAGCATATTGATCGTGTCGTTTTATTGCTATAGTTTTCTGCGTGTCAAGTATTTGTTCCTATGACCATGAGATCATATAACTCACTGGCACCGGAGGAATACCTTGTGTGCATCAAACGTCACAACGTAACTGGGTGACTATAAAGGTGCTCTACAGGTATCTCCGAAGGTGTCCGTTGAGTTAGTATGGATCAAGACTGGGATTTGTCACTCCGTGTGACGGAGAGGTATCTCGGGGCCCACTTGGTAATACAACATCACACACAAGCCTTGCAAGCAATGTGACTAAGTGTAAGTCATGGGATCTTGTATTATGGAACGAGTAAAGAAACTTGCCGATAACGAGATTGAAATAGGTATGCAGATACCGACGATCAAATCTCAGGCAAGTAACATACCGAAGGACAAAGGGAATGACATACAGGATTATATGAATCCTTGACATTGAGGTTCAACCGATAAGATCTTCGGAGAATATTTAGGATCCAATATGGGCATCCAGGTCCCGCTATTGGATATTGACCAAGGAGTGCCTCGGGGCATGTCTACATAGTTCTCGAACCCGCAGGGTCTGCACACTTAGGTAGTATCATGTTCTTGAAACTAGCAAATATGCTGATGTGGCACACATTTAAAGATGAGAGAGGGAGTTAGAGTAGCATAGGTAGATACCGTAACATGTTAAATGCTATGCTACTATGTGTCATGCATGTTAATAAATGAGGATATATATGATACTAGTTTATGATACTATGTACTATGGAGGTAGTATCATACAATAGTATCATATACATGATACTACTATATGATACTTCCCACTATGACCAGCCTAACTCAACATACCGTGTTTGAAAGTTTGAAATGAATGATGATGAATTGCGTGCGAATGTTTATTAGATGGTGCCGTGGATCGGTGGTTCGGGCCTTCGCTGGTGGAGGACGGAATGTTAGGGAAAACAACGCGGTATTTTCGTAAACAAAAAAGGTTAACGCGTTCATCGAGGGGGGCGTGCTCGGCGAATGTTAGGTGGCGTCGGATTGATAATCCCGAGCAAGTTTTGGTAACTGAGAACAAAATAGCAAGTTTTGGTAACTAAGAACAAAATACGGCGAAAAGCAATGTGTCGTCTCATAGAAAGGCTAATGTTGCCCGTCGATTGCGCCGTGGAAACGCCAAGTGCGGAAACGCCAAGGGTGAGTAGGATCATCACGCGACGCAACGGGGATCGCGTTGGTGGAGCCACGGAGGCATCACGCCTAGATCACTGACGTTGATAGCGTCACGCAAGGGGGTGTAAACGGGGTGGGTCACGAAGAGGGGGTGCAAACCAACGGCCCTCGGCTTGCTATATTCCTTTTTTTGCTAATCGCGTGGGAAGAGGTGTGCAAACGGGGTGGGTCACGTAAAGGGGTGCAAACCGATGACCCGCGGGCTTGCTATATACCTCTTTTGTTGATCACGTGTGAGGGTGTGCAAACGGGGTGGATCACGCAAAGGGGTGCAAATCGATGGGCCGCGTGCTTGCTATATTTTCCATATTGCTGATCACGTGTGAGGGTGTGCAAACGGGGTGGATCACGCAAAGGGGTGCAAATCGATGGGCCGCGGGCTTGCTATATTTTCCATATTGTTGATCGCGTGGGAGGGGGTGTGCAAACAGGTGGAGCACGCAAAGGTGCAAACTGACGGGCCGTGGGCTTGCTGCATTTCCCCTTTTGCTAATCGTGTCACGCAAGGGTGCAAATGGGGTGGACCACGCAAAGGGGTGCAAATCAACGGACCGCGGGCTTGCTATATTTTCCATATTACTGATCGTGGGAGGGGGTGTGCAAACAGGTGGATCACGCACAGGTGCAAACCAGCGGGCCGTGGGCTTGCCGCATTTCCCCTTTTGCTAATCGTGTCACGCAAGGGTGCAAATGGGGTGGACCACACAAAGGGGTGCAAATCGACGGGCCATGGGCTTGCTAGATTTTCCATATTGCTGATCGTGGGAGGGGGTGTGCAAACAGGTGGATCACGCACAGGTGCAAACCAGCGGGCCGTGGGCTTGATGTATTTCCCCTTTTGCTAATCATGTCACGCAAGGGGTGCAAACGGGTAGATCACGCAAGGGTGTTTAAGAGGGCGGATCATGGGATTCTTGTATTTCTCCTTTTAATGATCGCGTCACGCAAGAGGGTGCAGACGGACGGATCATACAAGGGAGTGCAAACGCACATATTGTGGACATGTTATATTTCCCCTTGTGCTGATCACATAAAGCAAGAGGGTGAAAATGGGTGGACCGTGGGATTGTTATATTACCCGTTTTGCTGATTGTGGGTGGATCATGCAATGGGTGCAAGTGCATAGATCGTGGGCTTGTTGTATTTCCCTTTTTGCTAACCATGTCACGCAAGGGGTGCAAACGGACGGATCACGCAAGGGGGTGCAAGAAGATGGACCGTGGGATTGTTATATTTCCTCTTTTGTTGATCGCGTCACGCAAGAGGGTGCAAAATGAGGTGGATCACACAAAAGGGTGCAAACTGACGGTCCGTGGGCTTGCCATATTTCTCCTTTTGCTGATCACATGGGAGGGTGCGTGTGCAAACGGGCGGATCACGCAAAGGCGCAAAGCGACGGGGCGTGGGTTTGTTGTATTTCCCCTTTGCTAACCATATCACGCTAGGGGTGCAAACAGGTGGATTACGCAAGGGGTTTAAGCAGATAGATCGTGGGATTCTTATATTTCTCCATTTATTAATTGCAACACGCAAGAGGGTGCAAACGGACGGACCATACAAGGGAATGCAAATGAGCATATAGTGGGCTTGTTATATTTCCCCTTCTATGGATCACATCATGCAAGAGGGTGCAAATGGGTGGACCACGGGCTTGTTATATTTCCTGTTTTGCTGGTTGTGGATGGATCATGCAAAGGGTGCAAGTGGATATATCGTTGGCTTGTTGTATTTCCCCTTCTGCTAACCATGTCACGCAAGGGGGTGCAAGCAGATGGGCCGTGTGATTGTTATATTTCCTCTTTTGCTGATCTATTCACGCAAGAGGGTGCAAATAAGGTGGATCACACAAAAGGGTACAAATCAACGGGCTGTGGGCTTGCTATATTTCTCCTTTTGCTAATCACACGGGAGGAGGTGTGCAAGCATGCGGATCTCGCAAAGGTGCAAACCGACAGGCCGTGTGAGGGAGTCCGGGACTAAGGGGTCCTCAGGCCGCCGGTCTATCTTTACGAGCCGGACTCATGGGTCATTATGTGAGTATCATTAAAGAACCGGACTACATGACGACGCCCTGTTCAGGATGGAATCTTCCGAAACCTTGGAGTGTGTTCCAAGTCAAGATGATAATATCGACATGTTTATTCCCAGATGTAACCGACAATATGTAACCCTAGGTACCCATGATGTCTATGTAAACCGGGGGATTTTAGTCCATAGGGCAGAACAACATCATCACTTCTAGGGTTGTAGACCACAACATATGATCTCGAGATAGATCAACTCTGTACTTGATACTTCATCATCAATATAAACAAAAGCACGACGTAGGGTATTACCTCCATCAAGAGAGCCCAAACTTGGGTAAATATCGTCTCCCTGTCTCCTGTTACCCATCGATCCAAGATCCATAGCTCGGGACCCCCTACCCGAGATCCCTCGATTCTGACACCGACATTGCTTCTTTCATTGAGAGTTCCATTGTAGGACCACCATAGGATCGATGGCTCACTTGGTCATCAGCGATGGCATCAGCACCGGGGACTTCTTCGTCCTCGGTCGGCTCTTCGCGTTCGTCAACATTGTTCTACCTGCCGATCACCTCAACCGGAGCGTCGATTTCGCCCTAGAGCAGAGAATCAAGTTCAGTGACCTAGAATACGTCGCCAACATGAGAGAAGATCTGGCCCTCACAGGGCTCTCGACTTTGTCCGATGAGCCTGGAAGCCCCAAAGCTTTGACTTCGGGCCTCCGGCCCAGCCTCGTGTCTGGGTCAGTACTCACCTTGGATGTGACTTTGAGCACGGATCCGATCATGGCGTCCGAAGACCAGGGGTCAACCCTGGCCGAGCACACTCCTTGTGTCATCGCCCCAGAGATCAGCTCCACCAAAACTCAAAAGACTAGTGTGACCGACCTCTCGCTATTGAACGAGACACTGGCCCGAATCCAGACTATCAAAATTACGGATGACTCATCCTGGACCTATGCTCTGATCGGCCTTGAGGCGGGCCATGGGGAGTTTTACGTCCCACCCACCACCCACTTGATAGCTACTATCGAAGATTTAAGCGATATGCTAGACTTCTCCTCGGATGAGGCCGAAGACATACATGAGGATGTCGACGCAACTGCCCCTCCCACCACTGGAAGATGGACAACCACCTCCACCTACGATGTTTATATGGTAAACACCCCCGAAGGATGACGGCACCACAGGGAAGAGCGGCGATAACACCTTGATAAATAACAGTGGCCAAGAGCCACCCAAGTGTCGGCGTCAGCTTAAAAGACACAAGGGGAACAAGGGCACAGAAAGAAATACAGGCACCAAACAAAATGATACACCGGACACGAAGACCTCATTGACCCCGCTGCTCCCCAAAACAGCTCGATGATTTGGAGGGGCGCAAGGATCCAGAAAACTCTGAGGACCTCAATGATTCCAAAGACAACAACTACCTCCCTCCTTCCGAAGAGGAGGATAGTCTCGGAGATGAGGATTTCATCGTCCCCGAAGACCCGTTGGATCAGGAACGGTTCAAGCGGCAACTCATAGCCACTGCCTGAAGCCTCAAGATGAAACAAAAGCAGATCAAAGCTGAACAAGAAGCCCTCAACGACAGATGGATGCAAGTCCTAGCTGTCAAAGAAGGGTATTAATATGAGCGGTAGGGGCAAAACAAAAGTTACCCGCACCAACGTTTACTGCCACAATTCGACGACGAGGCCTTTGAGCCTGCACCCCCAGACACACTCAGGGCGACCGACCAGACTGCCCCCCTCGAGGATGGAACAAGACGACTGGTGTAGCCGAGAAGCGACCCTCCCCCTCTCCCTAAAGAAGAAGGAAAAAATGGTGCAGCCCGGGGAGCCGTTTGACCCGTGACACAACCTGAATGCTAGAACAAGTCAAACAAGATCCACCTATGGATCCAGCGGTCACACTCCCGCTAGACAGGAGGGGTACCAAGCTTGGCTCGACTAACACAATAGATCTCGGCAAAAACAACAGGTTCAGACCACATCCGACCTCCAGCATGACGTAGCTTGGGTCAGGGGCGCCGCTCAGCCGATGTGTTTTACAGATGAGGTGGTGCATCATCAGTTCCCCGAAGGGTTTAGACCCGTAAACATAGAACAATACGACGGGAGAGCAGGCCCGACCGTGTGGATTGAAGACTTTCTTCTCCACATTCATATGGCTCGAGGAGACGACCTCCATGCCATAAAGTACTTGCCATTAAACCTTAAAGGACCAGCACGACATTGTCTGAACAACCTCCCTGAAAACTCTATCGGGAGTTGGGAAGAGCTCGAGGATGCTTTCCGAGCTAACTTTCAAGGCACTTATGTCCGCCCCCAGATGACGATGACTTGATCCACATCATCTAACAAGGCGGCGAGTCATCCCTACAATTTTGGATCTGATTCCTGACTAAGAAAAACCAAATCGTCGACTGTTCGGATGCCGAGGCACTAGCCTCCTGTAGAAACAATATCCAAGACGAATGGCTATCGTGCCATCTCGGTCAGGACAAGCTGAGAACAACGTCGGCCCTTACCTCGCTTATGACCTGCTTTTGCACATGCGAGGATAGCTGGCTAGCCTATCGAAACAACCCTCCTGGGGACCCCAACACTTCTGAAGTATGGGATGGCAATGGTAAGCCACGGTGCAACAAGAACAAGCATCTACACAACGGAGGCGGTGATGAAGACACGACGGTCAATGCCAACTCCAGCAACTCAAAGTATGGACCAGCGAAGAAACCCTCTAAAGGGAATCAGGACTGACCTACCACGTTGGACAAAATACAGGATATGCCCTGCTAGATCCACGACACCTCAAACAAGCCCACCACGCACACCAACCGCAACTGTTGGGTGATCAAATAGGCGAGAAAACTTATAGTCGAGGACCAAGGCAAGAGCACCCGCAGCGAGGACACGAGCCTCCTAGGCCTAACAATGGAGGCAAAAAGTAATTCCCTCCTGAAGTAAAAACTGTGAACATGATTTACATTACACACATACCCAAGAAGTAGAGGAAACGTGCACTTCGGGATGTCTACGCCATAAAGCTTGTAGCCCCAAAGTTCAACCCATGGTCGGCATGCCCGATCACCTTCGACCGCACAGATCACTCGACTAGTATCCTTCATGGGGGTTCGGTAGCCCTGGTACTTGACCCCATTATCAATGGGTACCACCTAACTAGAGTCCTCATGGATGGAGGCAGTAGCCTCAATCTGATTTACACAGATACAGTGAGGAAAATGGGTATCGATCCATCAAGGATCAAACCCAGCAACACCACCTTGAAAGGAATAATCCCCAACATCGAGGCCCGCTGATCGAGCACCATAACTTTGGAAGTAGTGTTCGGCTCGCCCGACAACTTTCGTAGCGAAGACTTGATCTTTGACATTGTCCCTTTTTGCAGCGGGTATCATGCACTTCTCGACTGAACATCATTCACTCGCTTTAATGATGCCCCCCATTATGCATACCTAAAGCTTAAGATGTCGGGACCAAAGGGTGTTATCACTATCGGCGGTAACACTAAGCGCTCACTCAGAACTGAGGAACACACATCGGCTCTGGCAGCCTAAGTCCAGACCGTCAAGGAGGCTCTAAAGTCCCAGTTCACCGTCAAAGAACGAGGGGTGAACAAGCGAGCCCGAGCCCCACAGTAGTTCCTGGATCCTTCCCACACTCAACACAAATAGGGATACACTCCTCACAACATGGGCTCACTAGCCGTAAAGTTCGTGCCTCAGAGGCACAATTTCGCGCTCAAAATACCATGGGCAGCTGTGGGGACTGACTACAAAAGGACAAAGTGTTCGGCTTGACCGTTATGGCCAAACACGTCTTCGGACAATATTAGGTACCATCAAGGACCTACCGAGCATCAAGCTAACATACTACAATGACTCTTCAAGACCCTCTCTTAAAGAGGTCCACTTGCCGATTACTACCTCCTCTAACGGAGAACCCCCTCCCCCTCCCCACCAGAGAGCAAATGCATAGACGTGCAACAGGGCGTAGTAAAGGACATCAAACCACTCGAAAAGGCCCTCTGTAAACCTTTCCTCTGTAAATTTATTTTAATATAGAAAGTATATGTATCGGTTGCTTGGGGAGTCCAGATGGTATAGACGTCATGATTTCATAAAAGTAAATACCAATTTTTACAGTCCCATGACAGTCATTTATATATTGCATAGCCTTTTTTTTGCTCTCTGACACCAAAACAAACCAGTTTGATACATATTTTAGATGCGGTTGGCTAATCAACCGGGGGCTCGACTATAAAGCTCGCCCCAAGCATCACTACGACACCATTTTTTACCCTATGTGCTCGGCGCCTTGGATATTGTGTTATATGCATCGGTTCTGGATCATGTATTGGGTCAATAGTTGGGTTGCCCCGTTCCTGTGTTTACCCTCTTATGTTCTGCATGTTCGGTTAAAAGGATAAAGGGAGAACCATTGTGATTGTACTTCTAGCTCACCTGGTTAAGTACCAAAGTGGAGAAAGCCGAAAAATGACTGTCATAATAAGCGACAACCGGTCTGCGATCCGATGACAAGTGTTAAACTAAAAATCGATGGAGGTTACACTGTGTTATACGAACGGCTTGTAGTTATACAAACCAAGTGATAATGATTTCAACCTCAGTATACCCAAACATCACAAAACACAGGGGGCTAGTAACTAGTCCCCGCAGTTAAGCTCCTACGGCTAAGTGAAAGCATTAAAGCCACATAGTATGATTGCCTCGTTTCCTTCCGCGCTACCGCCTCCGGGCACCAAGACGTTGGCTAAGGGTAACGGTGTGGAGGTCGCAAACACCCCTTGTAGCATCTACAAGGGGTTGAAGCCAACAAGTGGTAACTTTCAGATTGAAATGGCCACACAGGAGTCAAACCAAAACAAAGAAAAGCATGATATAGCATGCAACGCAATAGCATTATAAAGCACACAAGTTTAACTATCAATAAACATACATTATAGTGCTCTCACTCAAGAATTACATCCTTCGGGCATAGGGCTTCTATCGCCCGAGCACCATCCATAATGATGGAAAAGTACTGCTCAGGGTGCCTATACTCCTTTCCAGACACCGGAGGCCTCGTGGCCATTTCGGCCGGCTTTAGCTTCGTCCAGTGCATCATGGTCTTCGCAAAGGCCATCTGAGCTCCCTCAATACATACCAAAACGCTTCTGGATGTCAATCTGGGGCACGACGTCGATCAGTTTCTGCACCAAGCCGAAGTAGCTGCTCGACAACGGTTCTATAGGCCATAGCGTGATGTAGAGGTTCGTCATGTCCGGCCCCGCCATCCGATGCAACTCCATCAGTTGTTTCATCTGATCGGAGACGAGGACAAGTTGCTTGGGGGCTTGAAATTGCGCCGAGAACAGCCTCAGCTCGGTATCCCCCCTCCTAGGTTGCATAGTGCCTTGCTGCATCCTCTGCACTATTCGGGAGATCCGTAAACGCACCTCAAGAATGCCACACTCTTGTGAGCAACACGAACCTGTTACCACCAAAGATGCATTGCAGTAAGTATCGCTTACCATTCACAATACATTTGATTTGGTGGACCTCCTTCTTGTGGCCTTACGTTTCCATTCGCACTTCTTGAATCCTCGAAGTCAACGAGGTCAGCTGGGAGGCTTGATCCTTATTCGTTTGCTCAAGGACCTCACATTTAGTGAGGACGTACTTGAGCTCCCGTTGCACCTCAACAACCCTAGCCTCATGCTTGTCACTGGTAGTCTTTGCCAACGACAGTTCGGCGGGTGTTTGTTCGGCTGCCGACTTTTGATTGATAGCGTCTTGCCTTGCTTTCTTCAGCTCGGCCTTGAGGTTCTCGACCTCCACGGCGACAACTATAGCTGTCATAAAACAACCCGCACTTAAGGCTAAAGCAAAATTACCTCTCTTAAATGAGGAAAATAATGATATTAAAGAGTAGTCCAGTTCGGACTTGCCTTGTGCGTCATCAAACCGCTTGTTGAGACAGTCGAGCTCATCCTCGGAGCTCTTGAGCTTCCGATTCATCTCCGCCACCCTCACGGTGTTGGGAGCTGCTGCCGAAGACGATACCTACATAAACACTATACATGTGTCAAACTCCCAAGTTATCAGATTTTGAATCCTCTGCCATGATTTTTTTTCAATCGTGCCAGAGTCTTGGGGGCTACGACTCACTTATATATTATTGGTGTTTTTTCACACTATTTGACCCCCGCATGAGTTTTCAAACTCACACAGGGCTCGGGGGCTACCTTATATGGGGATTGCATATAAACCCATAAATTAAAATTTCCTTGTAAAACAAAATGGTACATGATTTACCTCGAAGCCCGTTAACAGATCATTGAAAGCTTCCTTCAATCCGCTGTCAACGGACTGAATGCTTTGTAAAACTGCACCCAGAAGAGTGCGGTGTTCTTCGATGATGGAGGAGTCATTTAAACTCTCCTCCATCATGGTCGACCACCTGGTCTGGACTTGCTCTATTGCGGGCGACTCCTGCGGCGGCACTCCGGTTTCTCCTCACGGAGAAGCTAGAATAGATGACTCTAGAGGCTTGGGGTCTTTGGAACTGTCTTCAGAGAGAGCTTTGGTTGACCAGGCTCCCGCTCTTTGCTTGCCAGGAGGGATTCGCCCTCCTGGTCTTCGACGACCGATGTGTTAACCTCGGCCATGATATCATCAGTGTCTCCCGTCGTGTCCTGATCAAGGAGAGTCTTTCAGGATACCACTTCCCCGACCTCCTCGGCAACCGAGGAAGTGTGTCGTTTGATGCGGTTCTGCTCTCCGCTAGTTTGGCTGGCACGGAGCCCCCTCCGAGGCCTGGTCGGTGGGGAGATCATGTGGCAGGCTACAATATGAAAAGTATGCTGATACGTATCAAACGTAGCTATAATTTTTGATGGTTTCATGCTGTTATCTTGTCAACTTTGGATGTTTTATGTACCTTTTAAATCTTTTTTGGGACTAACTTATTAATTCAGTGCCAAGTGTCAGTTCCTGTTTTTCTGTGTTTTTGACTCTTTTCAGATCTGATTTTGGAATGGAGTCCAAACGGAATAAAATCCTGAAATAAATTTTTCCAGAACAGAAGAAGATCGGGGGACTTGAGGGCCAAGGCAGGAGAGCTACAGGGGGCCCACAAGCCCTGTAGCCGCCACCAGGGGGGCGGCTACCAGGCTTGTGGCCTCCCTGGCGCTCCCTTGCCCTAGCTCTTTCACCTATATATTCCCTAAAATCCAGAAAAAATCAGGGCATCCACGAAAACACTTTTCCACCGCCGCAAGCTCCCGTTTCCGCAAGATGTCATCTGGAGACCCTTCCCGGTGCCGTGCCGGAGGGGACTTTGGAGTTGGAGGGCTTCTACATCAACATCATCGCCTCTCCAATGACTCGTGAGTAGTCCACTTCAGACCTACGGGACCGTAGTTAGTAGCTAGATGGCTTCTTCTCTCTCTTGGATCTTCAATACAAAGTTCTCCATGATCTTCATGGAGATCTATCCGATGTAATCCTCTTTGGCGCTGTGTTTGTCGAGATCCGATGAATTGTGGATTTGTGATCAGATTATCTAAGAATTATATTTGAGTCTTTGCTGATTTATTATATGCATGATTTGATATCCTTGTAAGTCTCTCCGAGTCTTGGGTTTTGTTTGGCCAACTAGATCTATGATTCTTGCAATGGGAGAAGTGCTTGGTTTTGGGTTCATACCGGGTGACCTTTCCTAGTGACAGAAGGGGCAGCAAGGCACGCATCGTGTTGTTGCCATCAAGGGTAACTAGATGGGCTTTTATCGTAGATATGAGATTGTCCATCTATATCATGTCATCTTGCTTAAGGCGTTACTCTGTTCTTATGAACTTAATACACTAGATGCATGTTGGATAGCGGTCGACGTGTGGAGTAATAGTAGTAGATGCAGAAAGTATCGGTCTACTTGTTTTGGACGTGATGCCCATAGATATAATCATTGCCATAGATGATATCACGACTTTGCGCGGTTCTATCAATTGCTCGACAGTAATTCGCTCACCCACCGTCTACTTGCTTTCATGAGAGAAGCCACTAGTGAACACTACGGCCCCCGGGTCTATTCACAACTATCGTCTCCACTTTTGCTTTTACTTTGCTTTGTTTACTTTTTTGCTTTCAGTTCTCACTTTGCAAACAATCTATAAGGGATTGACAACCCCTTCATAGCGTTGGGTGCAAGCTCTTTGTGTTTGTGCATGTACTTGTGACTCGACACGATTCTCCCACTAGATCGATACCTTGGTTCTCAAACTTAGGGAAATACTTACCGCCACTTTGCTACATCACCCTTTCCTCTTCAAGGGAACACAAACGCAAGGCTTCAAGGCCGCGGGGAAATCCTTTGCATATTTTCCAAGGAAGTCCCTATAGGCGTAGCCCATGACAGAAGGATTCCTGGCGCCGTTGCCAGGGAAGGCCTGTTGTCGCAGTAGCATATGCGTATAGTCAATAACAAAACTTCAATACGGAAAAATGATAGAGTCTTCGGATTTATACCTTTGGGCCGGGGGCTTTACCCTAGGGTTCCTTCGAGGAACCCTCTGAAGAGCCTCGGACTCCTCGGCGGAGTCCGAGGCGCGGTCGAACATGGCCATCTTGGCTCCACCCTCTTCCTGATCTACCTCAAGAGCAGAAGGGGCGTGGGTGTCCTTGGACCTAGTGTCTAGAGGTCCTATTGAGTGGAGGCCTCCCGGGCCTTCTTCTTCTCTTCCTTCCTCTTTTCCTTCTTCTTCGGCACAACGTACGACTTTTCGACCAGCATGGCCGTCACTAAGGCCATCCTGGGTCCCTCGAGCAGTGGTATGGTGCAGTTGATTCATTTGGATTTCTCTAGCCAGTTTCGCGAATACGGAGAAGAAACGGTTAAGTGTCTTATTAAAGGGAAGTACCTGAACACAAATAATGAACTTTTATCACACCTCTCCAGGAGGGTGTGTAGCGTCAAGACCCGTGTCTTCCTCCTCCGCCAATCAAGTCTTTTGCGGCTTGAACAACACCTTCCACAACTTGCTATGGGTGGTACGGTAAAAGCAGTGCATGGTGACCGGGTCTTCGGGATATAGGACCACATGGGGATGACCCGATGTGTACACGGGAGGAGGCGGCGGTGGCGAAGCATGACCCGAACCACGTTGGTCAGCTCAAACTTTTTCTTCACCAGTTGGGAGATGGACCTCTGTAGTGACTCCATGATACGTCTCCATCGTATCTACTTTTCCAAACTCTTTCACCCTTGTTTTGGACTCTAATTTGCATGATTTGAATGGAACTAACCTGGACTGACGCTGTTTTCAGCAGAATTGCCTTGGTGTTATTTTTGTGCAGAAATCAAAGTTCTCCAAACGTCCTGAAGATTTACGGGGAGCAGTTTTGGAAAATAAGAAAAATATCTGCGCCAAGTTCCACCTCAAGGGGTGGGCCAGTGGGCCACAAGCCCTGGCTCCGCCACCACCCCCTGGTGGCGGTGGACAGGCTTGTGGGTCCCACATGGCTCTGCCGCCCCCAATCTCAGGTCTATAAGATCCCTTTTGTCCCAGAAAAAAATAAAAAGAGAAGTTTTCGTCGCGTTTGCGACACGGAGGCGCCGCCACCACCCGTTCTTCATCTGGAGGGCAGATCTGGAGTCGGTCTTGGGCTCCGGAGAGGGGAAATCGTCGCCATCGTCATCATCAACCTTCGTCCCTCTCCAATTCCATGAAGCTCTTCGTCGTTCGTGAGTAATCTATTCGTAGGCTCGCTGGGCGGTGATGAGTAGGATGAGATCTATCATGTGATCGAGTTAGTTTTGATGGGGATTGATCCCTAGTATCCACTATGTTCTGAGATTGATGTTGCTACTACTTTGCCATGCTTAATGCTTGTCACTAGGGCCCGAGTGCCATGATTTCAGATCTGAAATTATTACGTTGTCACCAATATATGTGTGTTTTAGATCCGATCTTGCAAGTTGTAGTTACCTACTATGTGTTATGATCCAGCAACCCCGGAGTGACAATAACCGGAACCACTCCCGGTGATGACCATAGTTTGAGGAGTTCATGTGTTCACCAAGTGCTAATGCTTTGGTCCGGTTCTTTATTAAAAGGAGAACCTTAATATCCCGTAGTTTCCTTTTGGACCCCGCTGCCACATGAGGGATGGACAATAGATGTCATGCAAGTTCTTTTCCCTAAGCACGTATGACGACACACGGAATGCATGCCTACATCACATTGACGAACGGGAGCTAGCCACATATCTCTCCGTGTTATAGGTGTTGCATGATGAATATCATCCAAACAAATCACCGACCCATTGCCTACGAGTTTGTCCTACTGTTGCTACTGCTGCTACTACTGTTGCTACTGCTGTTACTTGTTTTGCTCTGCTGCTGCTACTACTGTTGCTACTGCTGTTACTTGTTTTGCTCTGCTGCTGCTACTACTGTTGCTACTGCTGTTACTTGTCTTGCCCTGCTGCTACTGTTGCTACTACTGTCGCTACTTGCTACTGTTGTCACTACTGCTTTTCCTTGCCGCTGCTATTGCTCGTTACACTGCTGCTACCTGCTACAATCTTGGTTCGCTGGTCGTTGACGGGAACTGACAACTTCCGTCAACGAGGCAACTTGGCGCCATTGATACAATCGTTAGGAATAGTCTGCCGTCAACAGATCGTTTCTGACACCGTTGTTATCATATTACTTTGCTGTTACTACTGTGCTTGCAGATACTAATCTTTTAGGTGTGGTTGAATCTGACATATTCAACTGCTAATACTTGAGAGTATCCTCTCACCTCCTGTCTGGTAAACCAACAAATTGGGTCGAATACTCTACCCTCGAAAATTGCTGTGATCCCATGCGCTTGTGGACCGTCAACAACATTCTTCTAGTTTCGATTGCCGGAGAGTGCTAACAACATTCTTCTGGTGCCGTTGCAAAGGGGAAGAACAGTTGGCATCACTCCACCTCCGCTCTTGACCCCCAGTCAAGCCCCGTCCTAGTCCATGACACCAGTGTGGTGGGAGGTCTGGACCTGAATCCGGAGGGTGCTGCCCACTCCGTGTCATGTGGTTCAGTGATATAGAACCACTCCTATTGCGAGATCTTGACGGTATCTATGAAAGAACCGTCCGACCATTGTACCAAGGGGAGCTTGTTGATCATCACCCCCACAGTCTGCCTGCTCACAGCTAACTACATTCGGCTTGACATTAAATACTTTTAACCACAAGATGAAGTGTGGTTGGACCCATAGAAAGGCCTCACACACGATGATAAAGGACGAAATGTGCAAAAAAGAGTTCTCGGGAGATCATCAAAATCTAACCCGTAGAAAAACATCGAACTCCTTACAAAGGGGTGGAGCGGGAAGCCAAGTCCCCGGAGGAAGTGTGGGATGAACACCACCCTCTCACCCAACTTTAGCATGGGGATGACCTGGTCCTTCTCCGGAGCGCGATGAGCTATGTCGACCAATAGGTAGCCGTCATGCTACAACCCGTGGATGTCGTCGTCAGTGACATAGGAGGCCTCCCACTTGCCCTTGGAACCGGAACCGACCATGGCCAACTTGGGGGAGGGGTTTGAGGAAATTGGAGGGAAGATGGAGCCTGGGTTCTTAGAGCTCAGGAGATGGGGAAGGCAATGGCAACACGAGATGTGAGAAGCGTGTGAAGGCTGTGGTGGCAGTTTCCCTTTTATAAGATGCTGAAATACCAAGATCCCCTTTACCGCGCCACAGGCCTCGCCACTTGCCGATATAATCGTTCAATTATGCGCGCGTGGGATAGCCCAAATCATAAACTATATCCCTTAAAAAACGGGGCATGCTACTACGACAACAAACCTTCCCTGGCAACGGCGCCATGAATCCTGCTTCTACGGGCTACGCCTATAGGGACTTACTTGGCAAATATGCAAAGGATTTCCCCGCGGCCTTGGATCCTTGCGTTGGTGTTCCCTTGAAGAGGAAAGGGTGATGTAGCACAACAGCGGTAAGTATTTCCCTGAGTTTGAGAACCAAGGTATCAATCCAGTAGGAGGATCGCATCAAGTCACAAGTACCTGCATAAACACAAAGAGCTTGCACCTAACGCTATGAAGGGGTTGTCAATCCCTTATAGATTGTTTGCCAAGTGAGAACTGAAAGCAAAAAGTAAACAAAGCAAAGTAAAAGTGAAAGTGGAGAAGATAGTTGTGAATAGACCTGGGGGCTATAGTGTTCACTAGTGGCTTCTCTCATGAAAGCAAGTAGACGGTGGGTGAACGGATTACTGTCGAGCAATTGATAGAACCGCGCAAAGTCATGACGTTATCTATGGCAATGATCATATCTATAGGCATCACATCCAAAACAAGTAGACCGATACTTTCTGCATCTACTACTATTACTCCACACGTCGACCGCTATCCAACATGCATCTAGTGGATTGAGTTCATAAGAACAGAGTAACGCCTTAAGCAAGATGACATGATGTAGATGGACAATCTCAAATCTATGATGAAAGCCCATCTTGTTACCCTTGATGGCAACAACACGATGCGTGCCTTGCTGCCCCTTCTGTCACTTGGAAAGGTCACCGCACGGTATGAACCCAAAACCAAGCACTTCTCCCATTGCAAGAATCATAGATGTAGTTGGCCAAACAAAATCCAAGACTCTGAGAGACTTACAAGGATATCAAATCATGCATATAAGAAATCAGCAAAGACTCAAATATAATTCATAGATAATCTGATCACAAATCCACAATTCATCGGATCTCGACAAACACACCGCCAAAGAGGATTACATCGGATAGATCTCCATGAAGATCATGGAGAACTTTCTATTGAAGATCCAAGAGAGAGAAGAAGCCATCTAGCTACTAACTACGGACCCGTAGGTCTGAAGTGGACTACTCACGAGTCATTGGAGGGGCGATGATGTTGATGTAGAAGCCCTCCAGCTCCAAAGTCCCCTCCGGCAAGGCACCGGGAAGGGTCTCCAGATGAGATCTCGCAGAAACGGAAGCTTGTGGCGGCGGAAAAGTGTTTTCGTGGATGCCCTGATTTTTTCTGGGATTTTAGGGAATTTATAGGCCAAAGAGCTAGGGCAGGGGTGCGCCAGGGAGGCCACAAGCTTGGTTGCCGCGGGCCCCCTGGCCACGGCAACAGGGCTTGTGGGCTCCCTGTGGGCCCCCTGCCTTGGCCCTCAAGTCCCCCGATCTTCTTGTGTTATGGAAATATGTATTTCTGGGATTTTATTCCGTTTGGACTCCGTTCCAAAATTAGATATGAAAAGAGTCAAAAACACAGAAAAACAAGAACTGGCACTTGGCACTGAATTAATAAGTTAGTCCCAAAAAAGATAAAAAAGGTATATAAAACATCCAAAGTTCACAAGATAACAGCATGAAATCATCAAAAATTATAGATACGTTTGAGATGTATCAAGCATCCCCAAGCTTAACTCCTGCTCGTCCTCGAGTAGGGAAGTGATAAAGAATGAATTTTTGATGCTTTCATGCTACCTAGCATAGATGTCCTTTGTAATTCCTCTTATGTGACGTGAATGTTCAGATCCATTAGATTGAAAATAATAGTTTGCTATTGATGTGGAGACAATAATACTTCAAGCAATCTAGCAAGGTAATCATGAACTTTCAAAATAATAAGGCCAAAAGAAAGTTATCCCTACAAAATCATATAGTCTGGCTATGCTCTATCATCCTTGCACAACGAATTTAAATCATGCACAACCTCGGTATTGGCCAAGTAATTGTTTTCACACCTTTACTTTCTCAAACGTTTTCAACTCTCACGCAATACATGAGCGTGAGCCATGGTTTTAGCACTATAAGTGGAATGGAGTGTGGTGGAGGTTGCAAGGTAAACAAGGAGAAGATGGTCACATTGACTAGGCATATCAATGAGCTGTGGAGATGCTAATCAATAGATATCAATGTGAATGAGTAGGGATTGCCATACAAATGATGCACTAGAGCTAAGAGTATGTGAAAGCTCTTAAAGAAAACTAGTGGGTGTGCATCCAACTTGCTTGCTCACGAAGACCTAAGGCAATTTTGAGGAAGCCTATCATCGGAATATACAAGCCAAGTTATGTAATGAAAATGTCCCACTAGCTATATGGTGGTGAAAAAACTAGAGACTCTCAATCATGAAGATCATAGTGCTTAATAAGCACAAGTGTGGAAAGATAGTAGCATTGTCCCTTCTCTCTTTTTTTTGGTGGGCTCTTTGGCCTCCTCTTTTTATATATTTTTTGGGTGGGCATCTTTGGACTCTTTTTGTAAATGGGTTTCGCTGGCCTCTTTTATTTCCTCACATGGGACAATGCTCCATCAATGATGATCATCACACTTACAACTCAAAACTTAGAGCAATGATGACTCTATATGGGATGCCTTCGGTAGTGTACCGTGACAATGATCTAGCATGGCATAGACATTAATGGAAACATCATGCTAGCTATCTTATGATCATGCAATGGCAATGTAGAAGTGGTGGCACATGTCATGGTGGTAGTTGCATGGCAATATATCTTAGAATGGCTTTGAAGAAACCATAGTAGGTAGGTATGGTGGCTGTTTTGAGGGAGGCTAATGGTGGGTTTTATGCACCGGCGAAAATTGCACGACACTTAAGAAGATAGTGATGGTGGAAGGTGAAAGTGCATCTAAACCATGGACTCAACATTAGTCATGAAGAACTCATATACTTGTTGCAAAAGTTTTAGTAGTAATCGAAACAAAGCATTCAACGCATACTCCTAGGGGAAGGGTTGGTAGGTATAAACCATCGCGCGATCCCGACCGCCACACAAAGGATGACAATCAATAGACTAATCATGCTCAGACTTCATCACATAGCGGTTCACCATACGTGCATGCTACGGGAATCACTAACTTCAACACAAGTATTTCTAGATCGACAACACCTTACTAATATAACTTCAATATTACCACAACCACAACTCAAAACTAATTGAGATGAATCAAACTTCTCTAACTATTCAATGCACATGAAGGTGGAAGTTTTCATATCCCTTTGGATAACTACCCCTTTTAAGACTACTTTCATAGCATAAATCAACTACCAAGCCACGCACCGCTGTTCTCTAAAAGATATAAGTGAAGCACACAGAGCAAAATCAACTAGCTCAAAAGATATAAGTGAAGCACATGTGAGCTGAATTGTCTAACCAAAGGATATAAGTGAAGCTCGACAAAATCACGGTGAGTGCATGTCTATCTCTCTATGTGTGAAGCAAGGAAGATTGTGACACAACAAAAATAAAAGACTCCTACGATACAAGATGCTCCAAGCAAAACACATAACATGTGGTGAATAAAAATATAGCCCCAAGTAACGTTACCGATGGATTGAAGACGAAAGAGGTGATGCCTTCCCGGGGCATCCCCAAGCTTAGGCTTTTACGACATCCTTGAATCAACTTGGGGTGCCTTGGGCATCCCCAAGCTTGATCTCTTGCCACTCTTTATCTCTTGGTCCATAAGAACTTCACCCAAAACTTGAAAGTTTCACAACACGAAACTTAAACAAAAACTCGTGATATCATTAGTATAAGAAAGCAAACCACCACTTCCTTAGGTATAGTAGCAAACTTAAATTCTAGTTATGTTGATGTTGGGTTACTGTATTTTCAATCTTCCATGGCTAATACCCCCCCGATACTATCCATAGTTTCATCAAAATAAGCAACCAACTCAACAAAAACAGAATCTGTTAACAGCAAACCAGTCTGTAGGAATCTGTATACTTTGTATACTTCTGGTACTTCACAAATTCTGAAAAATTATGACAGTCTGGAGAATTTGTGTAGCAATCAGCAGAAAAAAGAATCAACTCAAAACCTCTTATAGAAAAAATGAAAATTCTTTTCGTGAGCAGAAATTTTCTGTCTTTTCCAGCATGACCAAACGACCATCCCCAAGACTAATCATAACGGTTTTACTTGGCACAAACGCAAAAGAAACACAAAAAACACAATCATAACAGAATTATGAAAGTGTGGAAAACACAAAACAGAAAAAACAGGATAGATTCGTTGGGTTGCCTCCCAACAAGCGCTATTATTTAACGCACTTAGCTAGGCATAAGGTGATGGAATCACGTATAGTCATCTTTGGTGCTCAAACCATAAGTAGCCCTCATCATAGATTCATAAGGCAATCTTATTTTCTTTATAGGAAAATGCTCCATGCCCTTCTTTAGAGGAAACTGAAATCTAATATTCCCTTCCTTCATATCGATGATAGCACCAATAGTCCTTAGGAAAGGTCTACCAAGAATAATGGGACATGAAGGATTGCAATCTATGGCAAGTACAATGAAATCCACGGGTACATATGTCACGCCCAAGATGCGACCCTATCCTCAATTTGGCACGAAGGCCTCGTCAGGGATAGAAGCGCATCTCGTCGTGTCGCAAGAATGGATATCGTTGCAAGTACATGTACTGAAAAGAAGAGATATATTTAGAATTGGCTTACACTCGCCACAAGCTACATCAGAGCCACATCAGTACATTACATAATCATCAAGAGTAAGAGCAGGGTCCGACTACGGACGAAAACAAACGACAAAAGAAGGACGACGTCCATCCTTGCTATCCCAGGCTGCCGGCCTGGAACCCATCCTAGATCGATGAAGAAGAGAAGAAGAAGAAGCAACTCCAAATGTACAATCAACGCGCTCGCGTCAAGTAACCTTTACCTGTACCTGCAACTGGTGTTGTAGTAATCTGTGAGCCACAGGGGACTCAGCAATCTCATTTCCAAAGGTATCAAGACTAGCAAAGCTTAATGGGTGAGGCATGGTTAAGTGGTGAGGTTGCAGCAGCGGCTAAGCATCTATTTGGTGGCTAACTTACGAGTACAAGAAGTAAGAGGGGGAAGATCTACGCATAGCGGACGTGAACTACAGATGATCAAATGAATGATCTTGAACACCTACCTACGTCAGACATAACCCCACCGTGTTCTCGATCGGAGTAAGAACTCACGGAGGAGACAGTCACGGTTACGCACACAGTTGGCATATTTTAATTACGTTAACTTCAAGTTATCTAGAACCAGTGTTAAACAAAGTTTCCACGTTGCCACATAACCGCGAGCACGGCTTTCCGAAAGATTTAACCCTGCAGGGGTGCTCCAACTAGTCCATTACAAATTACCACAAGCCGCATAGAAATCCTCAATCACGAAGCTCGCGATCTCGTCGGATTCCCTAGTGGAAAACCTCAACTCTGAGATTACCCAAAGCATCACCGGAATCCCGATGCACAAGATATCTCGTCAAAGGTAAAACTAATCCAGCAAGGCTGCCCGGCGTGTCGACGATCCCGATAGGAGCCGCGTATCTCGTTCTCAGGACACGACGGATGGAACTAGCTACGGGTGCCAAACCTCGAGTTTCCCCGTGGTGGCCCCGCAGGAAGACCGTTTGGGACCAACACCATCAGCACTGGCCCCCCCTGTTTATGTAAAATTACTCCTCGGGTTCATGACGCCCTATGCATTTCAATATTAACAAAGTTATTATGTTGGGAAAATGTAGAACCAATGTTGGGCCTTGCCGGACCAGCTTTAATCTAAAACGAATTATCAAGGGGGTCCCCATAACAACCCCGATCGTGTTAGGAGCGCTCGTTTATGGAACATAACACCGGTAGCCGAAACTAAGGGGGGCAAGGGTGGAACAAAACACCAGGCTAGAAAGGCCGAGCCTTCCACCTTTTACCAAGTATATAGGTGCATTAAATTAAATAGCATTAAATATGGTGATATGACAAGGAACCCATGTTTTCACATGGAAGCATCTGCACCTGCAACTAGCAACGCTAACAACATGGTAAGCAAGCAGTAACATAGCCAATCAGTGGTTTGCTAGGTCGAACAGGTTGAAGGTTATCATGGCATTGTTGAGAGGCTGATATTAAACAAGTGATAGGTAACGAGACATAATCGATAGAAGCGGTAAACTAGCATGGCAATGATAGTAATCGTATCTGGGGAAATGATCATCTTGCCTGAGAACCCGCTTGGAAGAAGAATGACTCCGTGAAGCAGACGAAGCGACGTAGTCGAACGGGTCCTCACATCCGACACGCTTGCGGAACTCTATCGAGACGGGCAAACCGGAAACAAACATCAACACAGATATTCGCCACACGATGCACAACATGATGCATAACCTACAATGATGCGTGATCAGTTCAATGATGCAAGGGATGGCATGGCAATTCACCTCACACAAACTCTACACATTAAGTGAAGCTCGATATGCACCGGGTTACATATCAACGAAACTCCACGTTTATTTATTTAGTTCTATCTCGATTAGATACACGACAATATTAAATGTTATTAAACATGGCTCGAGGGTGAAGCACAAATTTATCTACCTAGCTAGGCATTTTAAATGAGACCGGAAACTACATATAGCATCTCTGAAATGACCCCACGCGTTAAATTCTAATTCTGTCCAGATTTGTCCTAATCACATTTTATGTTTGTTAAACGGCGAAACAAAATGGTTCACGTGATTCTACTCGTCGTTCTGGACCATTTACATAAATGGCACATCTCCAACGGAGCTACGGACAAATAGTTACGACCTAAACCGTTTCAACACGCCAACACGCAAACCGATGCACAAAACACACTAAACAGTTCTAATTATGCATGAGAGTTGGAAAATATTACTCTACGCAAAATTCTAGTCAAGTTTCATATCTGAATCACTCCGATCCAGTGTACGGTTTGAAAACTACGCGGGTTTGAAAATATGCTCTAATCTGTAATTTTGAAATTCGAGACTAATTAGACAAATTCACATGCTGTAAAAAAACACACCCGGGCCGAATTACACCATAGCGTAGCAGCCAAGGAGTGGATTGGACCCAATTATTACACCATAGCATAGCAGCCAAGGAGTGGATTGGACCCAATTATCTATGTACAGCAGTGAAAAATAAATAAAGGCAGGAATGAAATTTAGCTGGAGTGGGATTTGATCCCAGGATCTCTTGATGGAAATCGGTGGAGCTAGCCACCTCGGTTACTAAGGTGTACATGTAAAAAACATAGCAGCTACTTGAAATAACCTCAACATGCGAGAGTGGAACAAAAATAGACATGCACGTTTCAGATTCAGAGGTAACTTCCCCACAGAGGTAGCAACCTGACGGAGGCTTGCGTGGGGCTGGCTCGATTCAGAGGCGGCCATGGCAACGGGCGGCGCTCCGATGGACGTGGAGCGCGGAGGAGGAGGGGATGGGTCGCAGATGGCCAGGGCGGCCGATTCCGGCAACAACAGAGGGGTCCCGGGCCGGCGAGCCGGACCTTGAGTCCACGACGGACAAGGGGCTCAGGTGCTCCTGTTCAGAGAAACAGAGAGAGATCAGAGAAAAACGAGTTACAAGAGGGGGAGGCGACGAGATCTTATCCGTGGGAGGTCATGGCGGTCTGGGCAGGAGAGGTCGCGAGCCGACGCAACTGGAGGTGGCTGGGGCGAGCTCGGGCACACCATGGATGTCACCTGCAGAAAAATAAACGAGGAACAGAGGTGTTTGAGAGAGGGAGAGCAACGGGGGAACAGAGCAGGGGAGAGAGATGCGTCCAGGACCTGCGCAGCTCCGGCGGCGCCGTCCTTCGGCAAGGTCCTGGAGGTCCACACGAACGGAGTCGGGGGCGGGCGAATCCAGGGTCGGGAGGCGGATCCGGCCATGGGGAACTCCCGCGAGCGGACGGCTGCAAAGATTGGTGCCCATGGCGAGCTCGAGGCCATGGCCATGGTGGTCTCCACTCTCCCTATAGAAAACGAGAGGAAGGGAGAGATGAGAAGCGGGGAAGGAAACCGAAGGAAGGAGGAGGAAGGGAGCAGGGAGAGGCCGGCCTGGTTGGGAAGCATGGGGAGAGGCTCCATGGAACACCAGTGTTGGGGCTGCATGAGGCTGGTCGGGAGGTGGAGCTCGAGGACGAGGTACGACTATGGGAGGCTCGACGGGGATTGGCACGGGGTGATTTGGATCGGAGGTGTGGGTGCCTAGTTGATTCGGTGGGGAAAACGAGAAAGACAGTGGCGGCGGCGGCTGATAGATGGATGGGACAAACGGAGGGGAATTCCTAGAATTTAGGGTTGGGTCTCTTATATATATATATATCACGTGGGAGAGGTTAGGTGTGGACCCTCCGATCTCGATCGGACGATCGAAAATACCATGTTAGGGGGTCCAATGGACAAACCGATGATAGTTTGCGGCAAAACGGGGTTGATCCGGACCTAACGGTTACGACCGTGTTTTCGGGTACCGGGAGGTTTTCGGACTAGGTTGCGTGTAGGGTCCGTGCACTGTGCAGGGGGGCTAGGCAGAGATGAGAGGGAAAACGGGCGGCCCGGCAACGAGATTTAAAATACCGGAAAACGTCCGACGATAGACCGAATACGGTGCCGCTACGGTCGACCGTTCGGGTACGAGACGGACTCCGATCGTGACGAAATTAGACAGGCGGTCTAGCTAAAACAAATTACGACCGCATGCCAAGTTTCACCCCGATCAGAGAAAGTTTTATGCACACTTTAAAAACAGGGTTTCGACGGTGTAGCGGGCGCGTGCGAGTGCGGTCGGACTCAGAACGGACAACGTCGAGAACCGGCAACTACTAACGGATGCAAGTTTTGAAAACGGGCGGCAACGGGATGCCGATGCAATGCTAATGATGCGCATGATGCGATTATGATGCGACAAAAGAACACAGACACACAACGAAAACGGAAAGAAAGGGGAATCTTCTGGAACGTCGGTCTCGGGCTGTCACAACTCTCCTACACTACAAAAGGATCTCGCCCCGAGATCCAAGAATGAAAGGGAAAGAGGATGAGAAGGAACAAGAGGTAAAAACTTAGTCGCTTCTTTGACAAACGAGTGAAACCAATGATCCTTGAAAGTTGCAAGGCGATGAGGAATGATATGAGAAAGAAACAAGAATTCACAGAAAATTTCGGCAGCACTTCGGTAGGAAAATGGGACAAAAAATTCGATAAGATGGAAGAAATAGACAATAATCACAACAAACAAGTAAATAGAGCAAGGGAACACCAAGATCTTGATAGAGCAACATAATAGACCCAAAAGAGCAACAACACAATGCCTCCGGAATAGTAGAATAGGAACTAACTCATACGGAAGAAGAGAATGAAGAGAGAATGACCACTAGTAACTCCAATGAACTTGGCAAGCACCCTTGCGAGAAGAATTGAACGGAGTTGTTGGACAAACAACAACGAAAAGAACAAGATAGTAGTGGGCTTACGAAAATCATCTCAACAAGTATGAGGTGACAACCAACCACTAAAAGAAACAAGGATAGATTGGGAACAACAAGATACGAACACTTATTTACACCAAGAGGATACATTGAGAACTTGGATTAATGACAAGCACCAAGATAGCAGCAATCCATAGGAAAAGCTTTAGGTGAAATCCAAACCAAGATAGCTCAATGAAGAAATCATGGGTTGAAAATATCTCACGATCATAGAATTGATGGATTTAATTATCTCATTGTTGAAATAAAATCTCTTCGAGACTCCTACACTAACAAGAAGGCTATAATACCACCTCAAAGGATAAAGGAAGAACAAATGCACTTGGGAATGCAAGAGAAGAAAACTTGAGGTACTCCAACAAGAATCTTGAAGAACACTTGAGAATGAATCACATTCCTGAAAAACCACCATGACGGACCACCGTATACAAAAGAATGATGCAAAGATATCAAGGAAGAAAAGAATAAGATTATGACCTGACCAAGATTTAGATGAAGCAACACGAAAAGATACTTGAGAAAACTTGGAACTTCGGCAAAGAGAGATAAGAACACTAGAGAAAAGGAATTGATATCATGAGCCACTCCGGAAGAAGAATTCAAAATACTACAAACGAGAATAAGAATTATGTTATGCTTGTCCTTCATCAAGTTAAATTGATGACAAGGAACGGATCTAGCATACAACTTATTCTTATAGAAATGAATCTTGAAGAGGCAGAGAGATAAGCACCACTTGAAGTAAAATTAAGGAAGCACCGGTAAGAATTCACAATAAAATGGGGATACCAAGAATGCATGGAAACACATGAGAATGAAGAGATCATGATCCACCTACAGAAAACTTGAACAAGGCACCGAATAAACGAGAGACGAACGAAGAGACAACAATTGAGAAGAATTGAGGAAGAAAGCTGAAAGCTGAGAACGAGTAAGTCTTCTGAAATGATGGCCTTCGGAGGAACGAGAATGAAAACAACTGAGAAAACCACCGGATAGCACGAAAGGGATTAATCATGAATGAAAACAAATGAGAGGATACACGAAGCTGAGATGACAGTCTTCACAAGAATGGAACAAGACTGAGAGAAACACTCCTTCGAATTTGCAAGATGAGAATGATGACGAGAACAACACCACCAAAATTAATGGGACACTCCGGAATAAGAACAAGGAAAAATTTAGCCAATGACGACAAATAAATTTGAAGCGATCTTGAAGAAGGAATATGAATGATGAAATTCATGCTTATGTCATAGTTGAAAAGAATTAAATATCTCCAAAAGATTAGAAGAGCTAAAAGATCCTGGGAAAACCTGTGGGTTATGGGCCCACTCAAAGAAACCACCATTGAAAAGATTTCTTAGAAGAGAGATATTGCATCGGTACAAATGAAAAGTAGATGAGGTTGAGCACCTCGAAATAATTGAAAGAATTGAAAACATAAATTTCTGAGATATCTTCAACACTCCGGATGGAACATAGATGGAAGAATAACAAGAGAGGCATGAATAAGAATTTCCAACATGGGAAAGAATTACAAGGACGAAAAGGATATGATGAACACAGACAACTGAATTAGATTCATCGGAAAAGATAACAAGATTGAATAAAGATGAACACGAAGCTCCTGAGAATCTTCACAATGAATCACCGGTTACGAAAGGAAGAAGAGCTAGCAGAAGCATCACTGAGAATAAAGGCACTTGGATGAGAATTGAATCACTGAAGAAAAGGGCGGGAGGGCGGGCAAAAACAAAGACGACTTGGAACAGATGAGATGAACTCCGGCATAAAAGAGAGAATGATCTTGCAAAAAAAAAATTAGAGAGGATGGAATTACTGAAGAGAAGCAAAGAATTTGCACTCTCATATGAATATGAGAACACTGCTTAGAAAAGATCTGAAGTCACCGCTTGACATCGAAGCAACTTGAATTACCATAATCAACAAAACAAAGGGTAAGGCTTACAATTAGCCAGAACAAACTCATGAGAAAGATTTCGTCCGATATTTTCATGGACAGGATCGCACGGGCTCGATTTTACAGTAGCCATCAAGTGCAAAGCAGTGCACCCGACATACGAAGCGTCCCCGAGTCGTAGCAAGCTACAAGGACTCTTTAAGACACAACATGTACCGCTGTAAGTCGACCGTGAACAAACGAATCCACTAGATGTCGAACCCCAACCTAACATCATGCATTTGTTGGAAGATTGTCCTATAAGTAACTACTAGGATTCCCACCTATGAATTCCCGAAATATCTGGTCATGCAATCTGGTACACGGATACAAGGAGAAATATCACACAACTCCTATACTAACCCGTCACTTGTATCACATCCGTCAACACACGACCAGAATCTCGGACCTTCATCTACAACAGACCCTCATGATCACAATGATACAAAGTATGGCAGTACTCCCGAACAATCTGCACCAGTACTGGGGACATCGGGGTTATCTCGCCACTACTAGTATTGAAGCAGTTACGAACATCCTTCGTTCTGAGATACTAAGAAATCTGAATGATAACGATGTGCTCGAGAATCCCCTGAGCTCAACTCCCCGGAAGAAAATCAAGTCAGACAGGAGGCACCAAGACAGAACTCCGTCACATCGGCATCATATAGATCTCAAAAATATCCGCGTGATCCTAAAAAAAATTTGAGTGAGAAGGGGAGTAGAATTAAAGTCTCGCTCAAAGTCCATTTCTTCAAGCTCAGTCTGAGTCTTCAGATGTGCAAGTGTAGCCCAGCTGCGATCAAAAACCTCATGCAGATAATGATGGTTGAGCTTCACAGAGTTCTGTGCTTGAGTGAGGGTTTTCACAATGGTGCCAAACTGGCGTTTGACCCACTTGTGATTGCGATCCACGTTCTGGTGAAGATTGAGGAGGAGCTCTCTTGTATTCATCAGGCGAGGAGGAACGGGGCTTGCCGGACGAGTCTCAGTATCATCCCATGAAGAATAAGCTTCTGGTTCTCTGAACTAGCCATCAAGGGGCCTACTGCCTTCTTCAATCACTGATTTGGCTTTTCCTTCAATGGGCTCGAAAGTCTTCTTGTTGACCCGGATAGGAGGCATATAACCAACATGGTTTTGGAAATCAGCGTGGAAGTTGATGCATGTCCTTGTCCTGATGAATCTCATGATCCATGGGGCATATATCTTGTGACCAAAAGGACACATAGCATTGTCAGCCAAAGTCCTCAAGAAGAAATCATGGATGTTGATAGGAATACCATGAATGATGTTGAAGAGGATATTCTTCATGAGGCCTACGACATCTTCTTCATCATCATGGCCTTTGATCGGCGCGAGCACACTGCAGAGGATTCTGTAAACAGATCTGGGTGTGTACTTGAGCTCGTGGACGAGGAAGGTCGTTCTCGGAGGTTTTCCTTCAGCCAAAGGCTTCATGAGGACTTCCATCATCCTATTGGGAAGCTCACGCTCACCATAAAGTTTCACAACCTCATCTGAGGGAATTGGTACAGGCAGTTCACGGAGAAGCTCAGTAGCAGGCGCCTTGTAGTGAGTGTTTTGTGTCATCCAGTCAAGTACCCAAGTGTTAATGTCTTCAGGGTTGCCAGAGATGTGAAGAGTGGCATAGAACTAAAGAATTAGCTCGCTGTTCCAGTCAGAGATGTCGGAGCACATTGGTAGTAAACCAGCATCATGGAGTACACTGAGGACTGGCTCAAGGATGGTATAGGTTCAAGTTCAACGTGAGGAATATGCCTGTGCTGGAATATCTTGTTTCGTCCACATAGCATAGAGGCATAGTAATTCATCTGTGTCCTAGTCCAAAACTTCAGATGCCTCATTTGAGGCTTGTCATAGGGGTTCTCTCCAATGAAGTACATGCGTTCTTCAAAGAAATTTTCCTTTTGAAACTTTGGACGCTTGGAGAATGGCTGACGCTAAACTGGGTGAAGATTTTGCTGAGGAACAGGAGGGGAGACAACAATGGCATTCTCTGGGTTGAGCACGATGAATGCATTGTCTTGGTCAGGTGCATTTTCCTCAGCATTTTCCTCAGGTTGAGGAATTTCAGCAACTGGTACTTCAGGCTGAGGAGATGGTTCTGGCTGGGCGTCAGGCTAAGGGGCTTGCTCTGGCTGTGCATCAGGCTGAGGAATAGTTTCATCTTGCTCAGTTGGAGGAGTTGGGTCAGACTGTTCCTCATCTTGAGGATTTTGCTCAGAGCGTTTAATTTCATCAGCTTGAGGATTTTCAGTTTGTTCTTCCTCAGCTGGCTTGGTGGCACATGTAGTTTCATCAGCTGGTGCAGCTGATCCTTGAGGAGTGTCTTTCTGAGGAATGACGGGCTGAGGACTGTCGTCAATACGAATTTTTTCGTCAGTGTGTTCCTCAGAGGAGGCATCCTTCATTTCCTCATCTGCCTTTTTCGCTTGATCATCAATGATGACCATTTCATAAGGCGGAGCGACATTTAAGGGCAGAGGGTCCAGAGGAGAAGTTTCTTCAAGTGCTTTGAGACGCTTTGCCTCGTTTTCTTCTTCTGTGAGGAGGCCTTTCTCTTTTTGGCTTCCTTCTCAGCAGCCTTGGTTTTCTTCACGTCTGATGCAGACGGAGTCATCTTCTTCACGTTTGAAGCTTTTGGTGAAGGGGTTCTCTTGACAGATTCTTCAGCTGGTATTGAGGAATGAGCTGAAACAGAGTCATCAGCTTGCTTTGATGAAGCAGCTGGGTCAGGGGCAGTCTCGTCAGCTGCAACAAATTCATCAGCTGGAGCTTCCATGATGATTTCTTAATAGCCGGTACATCTGCACGACTTTCTTGGTGTACTTCCTCAGCTTGAGGAGTTTCCTCATCATGAGGAGATTCGTCTGCTGGCTCCTCAATCAAGGGCTGAGAAGTTGGTGCTGGGGGTGCAACCTTCTTATTGTAGTCATCAACAGCTCTAGTGGCCAGCTTTATGAAATTGCTCTTGAGACTCTTACGATCTGACAGCTTGGAGTACTTGTCAGTCAATTTCTTCAGCTCTGCCTATGTTGATACCAGTGCATCAGGAGTCAAGTTGAGGAGATTCTGCTTGAGGAATTTCTCCTTTTTAAGCTTTGCAACTTTGACCTGCTTGGCCTGCTGTTCTTTCCACTTCGCTTCATTGATGAAAGTGGCCACCATGTGGCTGATGCCAGGGGAAGTTTCAAATCATCAAGCGGAGTGTTTGGGTCCTCATACCAGATGTTGATGTAGTCAAGGAGGACCTTGGGGTCCATTGCCAGAGGAATGGCACTGCCTGATGCTTGAGCTACTCTTTCCTGCTTGTTTATGATGATGGCTTGCAGTGTTTGATCATCATATTCATCACTGCCCTCTGATGCAGACGGGACGGTGATGATTTTGCTGGGGCTTGGCAGAGTTGCACGTTCAGCAGACACCTGAGTCTTCGTAGGAGGTGGTGAAGACTTTGTCTCCGAGCTGGTTGCAGCTGGGAGTGAGGAGCTGGAGCTGGCGGTCATAGGCTTCATGACTTGCTTCTGTACTGGTTTCTCTTGAGGCTTTGGTGGTGGTGCTGAGGATTTTGGAGATGAGGAGATTGGCACTGAGGGTTTTGGCGCTGAGGGTTTTGTAACTGATGGCTGAGCAGACTTCTCTTGAGGCTTTGGAGCCCTTGGCTTTGACGACACATACTGCATTTGAGGAATTTCTGAACCATAGGTCTCAGCGGCAGAGGAAGCGGCATCAGCTGAGGATTCATTGAATTTCCTCACTTCAGCTTCTGCCTTCTTCTTGAGCTTAGCCAGATGCTTTTCCTTCTCATCAGGATAGTCATCAATGGTCTTGAGACTTGAGGGATGTGCTACTTGATGATCCTCAAGTGGGGACTGTCTGCCAGGGGGCTTCAGAGCGAATTTCTTCGCATACTTGGCAGTCACAAACCTGTACTCCTTCCATTCCTTCGCCCATCGGCGTTCTATCTTCTGCATCCGTATCTTTCTCTTGACCATTGTCTCATTTTCATCAGGCGTGGAATAGTCCAAGTAAATATCCTCAGGAATATCCACAACTGTGTTTTGCTCAAGTTTCTTTCCTCCCTTCTGTTTTCTGTCATCCTCCATTTTCTTCATCTGAGGATTTTGCTAATGACATTGAACTCTTGAGGATTCTGATGAGACTTGAAGATTTTCTTCCAGAAACGCTGCAAATGAGTTAATGTGATGAGAACCGAGAGATTCATCAGCTGACATGTGTGTACCTGTGAACAGAGTATAGTTGCGAGGAATTTGGAGAGGTCATACGCGTTGTCATATTTGAAGAATAAAAGTTTGACAGTTGAGGAATATAACTAGTGGTTGAGGAATTTGCCTAAGCATACTGTTCTTAGGTTCCAGAGTTGTACATATCCGAAAATTTGCACAATTGAGGAATCTCGTGGAAATCTTAGATGCTTAGCATAGTTCATCAATGATGTGGTGATAGGCAGTGTTTGAGGAATCAAGTGCTTATCGATTCTTGAGGAAAAACAGATTTCACATAGAAGATGTAAAATTGTAGATCTAACTTGCGGTAAAAATGGGATTTTATTTACCCTTGAGGGAGCACACGAAGAACACAGAGAAGTTGTGTAGAGAGGCTCTTCGGTGGCGTGTCCAATGCACCCTAACCCGTTGACAGAGGACGTCTACGACGGCGGTGGACGAAGATGGTCCGGCTCCGGCGTGGTTCCGGTGACGGAGAAGTCGAGGCAGTGAAGCTCTTCCTCACCGGCGACGAGACTACCAGCGATGGCGCTAGGGTTCGGTGGTGTTGGCTGTAGCAGGAGAGCGATGGAGCGAAGAAGAGTTTGCCGAGGGGGATAAGGACATATTTATAGCCAGATAGTTACTGTTGGCGCGAAGATTTCGGACCAAACAGCCCCTGCCTCTACGTCTCCGCAGGACATGTGTAGTTCCCAAACAAGGCGATGGAGATAGTGGAGATCGTGGTTATCCGATCGTGGGAAGTGGGGTTCAGTTACTGTGCATTAAAGAAACAATTTTTGAAGATTTGAAGATTTTTGTTACAAAATCATCAGCTGACAAGGACGCAGTGAGGATTTTGAACAAAGTTTCAAGTAGAACGCATATGAAGAATTGAATAGACTGGATGAGTATAGCATAGAGGGAAAATAGGGTCCGATCACATTCACTTAGCAGAAATATTAACTTGAAGAAATAGCAATAAGTGAATGCTGTTGAGGACTTGAAATCACAGTCTATCTAGTCAAATGAAAGTCATCAAGTGTTTTTGAATATTTTGTGACAAATCGTCACACTGAAGAACAACTATTTTGAATAAAAACACATTTTTAGGAAATGGAACATTTGAAGAAAATCAACTTGAGGAATTTCGCATTGGGCGGTGGCGTGACCCACCATATAAGAATGTTGATTACGGACGCCGCGTACAATTGTCATAGGGCCATGAGAATCAATTTCTTCACATTCAGAGTGATATTCTTCATCAGTTGAAGAAAATCGATTCATCATGTGTTGCACATCTAAGTCATCAATTTTGCATAAGTGTTAGGATGTGTGCATGTTTTTACAAAACATTTGAAGATTCTAAGATATTTAGCTCACACCGCAACTTGCAAAACCTTTTCTCATCCAAGGGCTTAGTGAAGATATCTGCCAGTTGATCATCAGTCTTCACATGGTCGATGAGGATATTGCCCTTGAGGACATGGTCTCGAAGAAAATGATGACGAATCTGGATGTACTTGCTCTTCGAGTGCTGTACTGGGTTGTATGCAATCTTGATAGCACTCTCATTGTCACAGTAGAGAGGCACATTCTTCATGTTGATGTCGTAGTCCTTGAGGGTTTGCTTCATCCATAGTAATTGAGCACAACATGAACCAGCAACAATGTACTCAGCTTCGGCAGTGGAGAGTGATACGCAGTTCTGCTTCTTTGAGGACCAGCAAACTAGTGATCTTCCGAGGAAATGACATGTGCCAGAAGTTGACTTGCGATCCACACGGTCACCAGCATAGTCAGAATCAGAATACCCTACCACATGAAGATTTCAGCCCTTGGGATACCATAATCCTAGTGTTGGTGTGTGAGCTAAGTATCGAAGAATATGCTTCATAGCCTTATGGTGTGATTCCTTCGGTTTTGCTTGAAAACATGCACACATGCAAACACTAAGCATTATATCTGGCCTAGATGCACATAGATACAATAAAGAACCAATCATAGAACGATATACATGCTGATCGAAATCTTTACCATTTTCATCAGTGCCGAGGTGGTCGTTGGTAGGCATTGGAGTCTTGGCACCTTTGCATTCATGCATGTCGAATTTCCTCAGAGCATCCTTGAGGTATTTCTCCCGTGATATGAAGATTCCATTGCTTTGTTGACGAATTTGAAGACCTAAGAAGAATTTCAGCTCCCCCATCATGGACATCTGATATTCTTCACTCATCATGTAGGCAAATTCATCACTACCGTTTGTCAGTACAGCCAAATATGATATCATCGACATATATTTGACACACAAATAGCTCATTATCATAGGATTTAATGAAAAGAGTTGGATCGAGTGAACCATGTTTGAAGCCTTTCTTCATGAGGAATTCCTTCAATGTATCATACCATGCCCGAGGGGCTTGCTTGAGACCATAAAGAGCCTTTTTAAGTCTGAAGACGTTGTCTGGATTCTTTGGATCCTCAAAACCTGGGGGCTGAGCAACATATACTTCTTCCTCAAGCTTACCATTGAGGAATGCACTTTTCACATCCATTTGATATAAGATGATGTTATGATGATTAGCATAAGCAAGTAGTATTCGAATAGCTTCAAGTCTAGCAACATGTGAAAAAGTTTCATCGAAATCTATTCCTTCAACCTGGGTGTAGCCTTGGGCCACAAGTCGTGCCTTGTTCCTCACCACTTGACCGTCCTCATCTTTCTTGTTTCGGAAAATCCACTTGGTGTCGATGATGTTGTACTTGCGAGGATCTGGTCGTTTGACGAGCTCCCATACGTCATTCAGCTTGAATTGAATAAGTTTGTCTTGCATAGCTTGGATCCACTCCGGTTCCAGAAAAGCCTCAGCAACTTTTGAGGGTTCTGTGATGGATACAAAGGAAAAATGCCCACAAAAGTTAACTAAGTGTGAAGCTTTTGAGAGAGTGAGAGGACCTGGCGCGTTGATGTCGTTGAGGATTTTGTCAAGTTCTACTTCGTTTGCAATCCTTGGATGAGCTGGTTGAGGATTTCGTCTAGGCTGAGGAAGTGGTTCTGGTGCAATTTCCTCAGGAGCATCTTCTTGATTTTCATCAGTGATGGGGATCGTTTCTTCACCAATTTCCTCAGTGGGGACAATGTCTTCAGTAGGTTTGAGCTTTATTGCTTCCTCAGGAGACAGTTTATCTGGATCAGAAGGCAATTTCTCTCTTTGCGAGCCATTAGTTTCATCGAACCGCACATCTACAGTCTCAACAACTTTGTTGTGATAGTTGTTGAAGACTCTGTAAGTGTACGAGTCCTTTCCATAACCGAGCATAAAACCTTCATGTGCGTTAGGTGCAAATTTTGAGCTATGGTGAAATAACTTACCGAGCATTTTGCACCGAAGACTTTGAAATAACTTACATTGGGTTTCTTGTCGGTGAGAAGTTCATATGAGGTTTTCTTGAGGAATTTGTGAAGATATACCCTGTTGATGATATGGCATGCAATGTTGATTGCTTCAGGCCAAAAGCGACGAGGAGTCTGATATTCTTCAAGCATAGTTCTTGCCATTTCAACCAGAGTCCTGTTCTTCCTTTCGACGACACCATTCTGCTGAGGAGTATAAGGAGCAGATAATTCGTGAGTAATACCAAGTTCATCAAGATAATCATCAGGACCAGTGTTTTTGAACTCGGTTCCATTATCACTCCTGATATGTTTGATCTTGATGCCAAAGTTCGTCGAGGCCCTTGAAGAAAATTGTTTGAAGATTTCCTGCACTTCAGTTTTATACACTATGATATGCACCCATGTATATCTGGAATAATAATCAACTATGACGAAGCCATATAAAGATGCTGCATTGGTTAGTGTGGCATAGTGAGTAGGTCCAAACAAATCCATATGAAGCAATTCAAATGGACGTGTAGTGGTCATGATAGTCTTCGAGGGATGCTTGGATCTGGTCATTTTCCTAGATTCACAAGCACCGCAGAGATGATCCTTGAGGAATTTGACTGATTCGATGCCGATGACATGCTTCTTCTTCGCGAGTGTGTGCAAATTTCTCATGCCTGCATGACCTAGTCTTCGGTGCCACAACCATCCTTCTAAGGTTTTTGCTAGTAAGCAAGTGGCTGGTTGAGGACCTGTAGAGAAATCAACAATGTACAAATCCCCTCTTCTTACACCTTCGAAGACTTTGGATCTGTCAGATTCCATGATGACTACACATCTATATCTACCAAAGATAACAATCATATCAAGATCACAAAGCATCGAGACTGACATGAGGTTAAAACCAAGGGATTCAACAAGCATCACTTTGTCCATATGCCTATCCTTGGAAATGGCCACTTTGCCAAGTCCCAATACCTTGCTTTTACCTTTGTCAGCATATGTGATTTGCTTCAGAGGTGATGGAGTTAGTGGCATATTCATCAGTGAGCTTTTATCACCAGTCATGTGATGTGTGCAGCCACTATCAAGAACCCACTCAGTATTCTTGGGTTTGTCATCCTGCAGATGAATTAGTACAGCTTACCATCTCATATGCTTCAGATTTGAAGAATATGATATTAATTTCATCAGATCAGAATTTCATCATAACAGAAACATAAGGACGTGTGAAATATTTCTATTTCATCAATCATTAGCTTGCGTCCTATCAAGCATTTCCTTAGGTCTCCAGCAAATTCTTCAGATGATGATTTTCATCTGGAGACCTGACCTGCAGAAGTGATTAGTTTGATTTCTTCACCACCCACATCTGAAGGGGTGGCAAAGCATTCATCATCCTGCGAGCACCGTATGAGAAAGGTGGCATTGAGGCCAATGCTCTTCTCTTAACAGTAGGGGGGTTAAAGTACTCATATGAATATGCAGAGAACTAGTTTGAGGATTTATGAACATAATGATTTGAGGAGTAACGCTCATATTCATATTCCTTGTAGTTTCCCTGCATATTAGATGCATTAGCACGGGTATGAGCATAGTTTTGACCTCTTGAGGATTTTGATCCTCTTGAAGACTTTGGTCCTCCTGAGGAATTTGATCTGGGGTTCACATTCTTCAGTGGTGGTGTCATGAGGAAATTCACCTGAATATTTTCAAGACAGCTTTTGGGAACCCAGATTTTCCTCAAGGGAGGGCCATCCCTGCAATTAGTTCCAACATATCGAGCAAATACTTCACGAGATTGATTTTTGAACAGTTTATAGTTGGAGTCAAATGACTCGTCTAAGGAATAGGATAATTCACATGAAAAGCCAGTTAGATTAGATGGATCAAAAGGAGGCCCAGTAGCAGCAACCCATGAGGTTTTGGGATACTACTCAGGTTTCCAATAAGATCCATCAACATTTAATTTTCTCTCAAAGGCAATTTCTTCTCTCCTCGGGTTCCTGTTCAAGATCTGCTTTTTGAGCACATCACAAAGGGTTTGATGTCCTTTGAGGCTTTTGTATATGCCTGTCACGTACAATTCCTTCAACCCTGCATTTTCATCAGTAACATTTGTGTTTTCCTCAAGTGAGGAAATAGACACAACAGGTGCAGTTGAAGAATTTGTAGCAATAGTAGCATTTGATGATTCTGGTGAGGAATTAGCAGTTTCGCGTTCAATGCATTTAAGACATGGAGGAATGAATTCAACTTGATCAGCGCTGATCTGTTGAACTAGTAATGAATCATTTTCCATACGAATATCATCATGAGACATCCTCAGCTTCTCAAGATCGAGCTTCCTTTGAAGAAATTCATAGGAAAGCTTCTCATGATCAGTGAGGAGTGTATCATAACGATCCTAAAGATTATCAAATCTAGACTGAATACTTTTCACATCTTCAGTGAGGATTTGGGTAAGATTCATTTCATCATTCAACAGATCATCACTTTTATCTAGCAGTTTCTGAAGCTTTTCCAGGGCAGTTTGTTGTTTAGTGGCAATGATAGCAAGTTTACTGTAACTGGGTTTCTTATAATCATCAGGTTCACAGTCACTTGAATCAGAGGAGGAGGCATTATTTGGTACCTTTGAACCTTTTTCCATGAAGCAATAGGTTGGAGCGAAGTCATCAGCATAGTCATCAGTGTGGATGGTGCTATCATTTTCTTCAAGATCGAAGATTGACTTGCTGACGAAAGTGGTTGCTAGTGCAAGACTAGCGTGTCCGGATTCTGAGTCTTCATCAGAACCCTCTTCTTCATCACCTTCCTCTGATTCTGCCTCTGAGTCCATTTCCTTGCCAATAAGTGCCCGAGCCTTCCTGAAACTAGTCTTCTTGTGCGATGAGGGCTTTGAAGATGAGGATTTTGAAGATTTCTTCTTCTTCTTCGAGTCATCAGAACTGTCATCCTTGTATTTCTTCTTCTTTGATTCCTTTCCCCAACGGGGACAATCAACAATGTAATGACCTGATTTCTTGCACTTGTGGCAGGTCCATTTCTTGTAGTCCTCAGATGAAGATTCTGATTTCCTCATATCTCTTCTTGAAGATTTACCGAACTGGCCACGTCGTGTAAATCTCTGGAATTTCCTCACGAGCATTGCAAGCTCCTGTCCAAATTCTTCAGGGTCAGCAATGCTGTCATCTGGTACTTCTTCTTCAGATGAGGAAATTGCTCTAGCCTTCAGTGCACGTGGTCTGGAATAGCTTGGTCCATCTAGATCTTTCTTTTCTTCTAGCTGGAATTCATGAGTATTTATCCTTTCGAGTATATCAACTGGATCAAGCATCTTGTAGTCTGGTCTTTCTTGAATCATCAGAACTAAAGTATCAAATGAAGAATCCAAAGATCTCAGCAGTTTCTTCACAACTTCGTGATCAGTGATGTCTCGAGCTCCCAGTGCTTGCAGTTCATTTGATATGTCAGTGAGGCGATCAAAGGTGTCTTGGCAGCTTTCATTGTCATGTCTCTTGAAGCAATTGAAGAGATTGCAAAGAATATCAACACGAGAGTCACGCTGGGTTGATACTCCTTCATTTACCTTGCACAGTCTCTCCCAGATCAGTGTTGCAGAGCCCAAAGCACTTACTCTTCCAAACTGGCCTGGGCTCAGATGGCCACAGATGATATTCTTCGCTTGAGAATTGACTTGCTTGAATTTCTTCACCTCAGCAGCAGAGACACTGGCAGAGATGATGGGGACGCCATGTTCCACAATATACCAGAGATCATTATCAATAGCTTGTAGATGCATTTGCATTTTGTTCTTCCAGAAGGGAAAGTTCTTTCCTTCGAAGGTAGGACATGCTGCAGTCACCTTAAACATGCCTGCAGTCGACATAACTAAAACTCCAGGTGGTTGAACCAAAATCACACAGAACAAGGGAGTACCTTGCTCTGATACCAATTGAAAGTGCGTTATATCGACTAGAGGGGGGTGAATAGGAGATTTTTAGAATTTCATCACTGAGGAAATTCCTTTTGAGGAAATTCCTCACTGATGACTAACTTACAGCGAAAACAGTAAAGGATCAGAAATGCAAAGTTTCACAACAACACTTTTTCAGAGTGAAGAATGTGAAAACAGATTGCACTGTGAGCAGGCACGCAGAATACAGATGAGGATTAACTGACGTGAAGAATTTGGGGTTGAGGAAATTCAGAGGAAGTCTTCAGCAAATTCTTCAAACAGTAGCAGCGAAAGTCATCAACACATAATACGAGGAAAGTAAGGAGTTGAGGAATTAGAACCCGTTTCTCAGTGAAGACAGTCGTTGATGACCCAGTTCCAACTGTTGTGACAGTCGTACATCTGGTTTGGAGCGGCTTGGTATTGAAACCAAAGGACACACAGTCCCGGGACACACACTCCAGGGACACACACTCCCTACCGTATTCTCCTTGAGCTAAGAACACACAGTCCTCGCCCAACACTCGTGGTAAGTCTTCGGGGCAGACTTCCAAACCCTCACAAACTTGGTCACCCGACGATCCACAATTGACTGCTGGAAAGCTCTAGACCATGACGCCTAACCGTCTGGAGGATGCACAATCCTCAAAGGTAACATGCTTCAGTCCCACACAGGAACAACTTCTTCAGTGATGCTCAATCACTAGGTTTGGTTTATGGTTTCGGTGTATGGTGTATTTCCTCACTGATGAATTACTCTCGAAGACTCTGAGGAATTGGGTTGCTCTTATGACAAGTGTCAGTTTCTAATGGAGCAACCAACCATCTAATGGTTGTGGGGGGTGGCTATTTATAGCCTCGGAGCATCCTGACATGATTTGACACTAATGCCCTTAAATAATATGACCGTTGGAGTGGATAAGACTAATGACTTGGCGTGGCTATCGAAATGGTTGGAACCCTCAACTGTGAGAGTCCTCATGTCACTCGTATTCCTCACTTGAGGCTTTTGGTAGGATTAGGCTTGGGTTGAGCATCATGAGGAAATTCATTCCAAAAGTGTAACTTTGACCCCCTTTAACAGTACGGTGTTCCTATTACTCAAATGTGAAGAAAAAAAAATAGAAAGGGTAAATCTTCATGCTTCAAATTCTTCAAAGTGATTTTCTTCAGGACACACCGAATTCCTCAATTTCAGTATCTTCATGAGGAATATCAATTTCATCGCAGATTCCTCGCGATTCATTTCTTCAGCTTCAGACCAATTTCTTCAACCGAAGATATACATTTTTAGGGGTCGATATTCTTCAAATATCTCAAACTCCTCAATGACTTATAGATCCTGTGTACACTCAAAAACACATTAGATACTTAACCTATAAGTCTTCAAACCACCAAAATCACTAAGGGGCACTAGATGCACTTACAAAAGGCTTTGCTTTGGCTATAAGGATGTGGAGAGTTTGCAATGGATTGCATCAAAGAAATGCATTCAAACAAGGAGCAACTATCATAATTGAATTCCAATAAATCCAAAGTGGGAGTTTCATTACTACCCAAAATTTTGATTTCTTCTACTCCACTCTCCACACCTTTATCATCAAGATAGGTGGACTCTGAATAATTGGGGCATTTTTCAACCAAAGTGGATTCATATCCAGACCCTTCATCAATAGGTTTGACACGCGAAAAAAAAGATTCAAGATGAGTCACACCAAGCACTTTAAGATCTTCGTGATTTGCATCACTAGAACGCACCCTTTTAAACCATTCATGCCTAACGCGAATTTGGGCGGTTATTTCTTTGTTCTCATTGATGGAGACACGCATAGCTTTTAAAGTTTCCTCCAAGTTGACCTTGGGAGGAGCACATCTAACTTCCAAAGCATCAATATCACAAGACATCCTATCAACGCTCTTAGCCAAATCGTCTATCTTGAGTAGTTTTTCCTCTATGGACGCATTGAAAATCTTTTGAGCGTTGATGAACTCTTTGATATTACTTTCTAAATCAGAGGGTAATTTGTTATGATTTCCATAAGTGTTGTTGTAGGAATTGCCATAATTTTTAGAGGATTTACTAGGAAAAGGCCTAGGAAGATAGTTTCCTCTAAAAGCATTGTTGTTGCCAAAATTGTTCCTACCAACAATATTAACATCCAAACTAGCATTGCTATTCTCTATCAAGGAAGATAGTGGCATGTCATTAGGATCTAAAGGAGCATTTATACTAGCAACCAAATTCATCAACTCGTCCATCTTAGCACTAAGCGAGTTAATTTCTTCTATAGCGTGTACCTTTTTGCTAGCAGGTGACCTTTCAATGTGCCACTGAGAGTAGTTGGTCATGATATTGTCTAGGAGTTTTGTATCGTCTCCTAATGTGATTTCCATGAAGGTTCCACCTGAGGCGGAGTCCAAGATATTGCGAGAAGCAAAATTCAAACCAGCGTAAAAGATTTGTATAATCATCCACAAACTCAAGCCATGAGCGGGACAATTTCTAATCATTAACTTCATCCTCTCCCAAGATTGTGCAACGTGTTCATGATCAAGTTGCTTGAAATTCATGATATCGTTACGGAGAGAGATAATCTTAGCCAGCGGAAAATACTTGGATATGTAAGCATCTTTGCACTTATCCCTAGAATCGATACTATTTTTAGGCAAAGAAGAAAACCAAGTTTTCGTACGATCTCGCAACGAGAAATGAAAAAGCTTCAACTTAACAACATCATTATCCACATCTCTTTTCTTTTGCATATCGCAAAGCTCAATGAAGGTATTGGTATGGGATGCGACATCTTCACTAGGAAGGCCAGAGAATTGCTCTTTCATAACAAGATTCAGCAAGGCAGCGTTGATTTCATAAGATTCCGCACTAGCGGCGGGAGCGATCGGAGTACTGATAAAATCATTATTATTAGTACTCGAGAAGTCGCAAAGTTTGGTGTTTTCAGCCATGACGACTTCAACAAACCAACAAGAACACAAGCAAGCAAGAAAACTGGCAAAGGAAAACGACAAAAGGCAAAAGAAAATGGCAAAGGAGAAAGGCAAAAAGGCAAATGAAAACGGCAAGGGAGAAAGGCAAATGAAAACGGCAAATGTGAAGTGGAGGAGAGGAAAACGAGAGGCAACTGGCAAAAAAGGTAAATGCAAGAGATGAGTTTGTGACACCTACTTGGATAGATCTTGACTTGATCTCTCCTCCCCGGCAACGGCGCGAGAAATAGGCACGTTGACGGGAGACTATTCTTGACTTGATCCTCCCGGGCAACGGCGCCAGAAATCCTTCTGCTACTGCGACAATAGACCTTCCGTGGCAACGGCGCCAGGAATCCTCCTGCTACTGGCTACTCCTATAGGGTCTTCTTTGGCAAATATGCAAAGGATTTCCCCGCGGGCTTGGAGCCTTGCGTTGGTGTTCCCTTGAAGAGGAAAGGGTGATGTAGCACAGTGGCGGTAAGTATTTCCCTCACTTTCAGAACCAAGGTATCAATCTAGCAGGAGGATCGCGTCAAGTCACAAGTACCTGCACAAACACAAAGAGCTTGCACCCAACACTATGAAGGGGTTGTTAATCCCTTATAGATTGTTTGCAAAGTGAGAACTGAAAGCAAAAAGTAAACAAAGCAAAGTAAAAGTGAAAGTGGAGACGATAGTTGTGAATAGACCCGGGGGCCGTAGTGTTCACTAGTGGCTTCTCTCATGAAAGCAAGTAGACGATGGGTGAACGAATTACTGTCGAGCAATTGATAGAACCGCGCAAAGTCATGACGTTATCTATGGCAATGATCATATCTATAGGCATCACGTGCAAAACAAGTAGACCGATACTTTCTGCATCTACTACTATTACTCCACACGCCGACCGCTATCCAGGATGCATCTAGTGTATTGAGTTCATAAGAACAGAGTAATGCCTTAAGCAAGATGACATGATGTAGATGGACAATCTCAAATCTATGATGAAAGCCCATCTTGTTACCCTTGATGGCAACAACACGATGCGTGCCTTGCTGCCCCTTCTGTCACTGGGAAAGGTCACCGCACGGTATGAACCCAAAACCAAGCACTTCTCCCATTGCAAGAATCATAGATGTAGTTGGCCAAACAAAACCCAAGACTCGGAGAGACTTAAAAGGATATCAAATCATGCATATAAGAAATCAGCAAAGACTCAAATATAATTCGTAGATAATCTAATCACAAATCCACAATTCATCGGATCTCGACAAACACACCGCCAAAGAGGATTACATGGGATAGATCTCCATGAAGATCATGGAGAATTTTGTATTGAAGATCCAAGAGAGAGAAGAAGCCATCTAGCTACTAACTACGGACCCGTAGGTGTGAAGTGGACTACTCACGAGTCATTGGAGGGGCGATGATGTTGATGTAGAAGCCCTCCAGCTCCAAAGTCCCCTCCGGCAGGGCACCGGGAAGGGTCTCCAGATGAGATCTTGCGGAAACGGAAGCTTGCGGTGGCGGAAAAGTGTTTTCGTGGATGCCCTGATTTTTTTTGGGATTTTAGGGAATTTATAGGCCAAAGAGCTAGGGCAGGGTAGCGCCAGGGAGGCCACAAGCCTGGTTGCGGCGACCCCCTGGCCGCGGCAACAGGGATTGTGGGCCCCCTGCCTTGGCCCTCAAGTCCCTAGATCTTCTTCTGTTCTGGAAATTTTTTATTTCGGGATTTTATTCCGTTTGGACTCCGTTCCAAAATTAGATCTGAAAAGAGTCAAAAACATAGAAAAAACAGGAACTGCCACTTGGCACTGAATTAATAAGTCAGTCCCAAAAAGATTAAAAAAGGTATATAAAACATCCAAAGTTGACAAGATAACATCATGAAACCATAAAAAATAATAGATACGTTTGAGACGTATCAGGGCACGATCTCCATATAGATGGGATGTACCAATGGAGGAACTGCCTCGAATCGCGAATCAAGTTTTTGTAACTGGTTAGTGGTTGTGACCAACAACGACCTTTCGCTAAAAAGTTGTGAGAAAAAGGCATTGTTCACACTCGGGTGGTTGGCCTTCGGGGCTAAGTAACACATACAACTCGAAAATAGGGAAATCATTGGCGACCGAACTAATGTTGGCCGAACATAAATGAAAAGAGGAACTCGCCCCGCAACCCGAAGACTTTGAGCATGAGAACCTGCTAGGAATCAAGACTACGACATTGGAGGCCAGTTCGGGGGCTACTCAGGGTGTCTGGGACTAAGGGGTCCTCAGGCCGTCGGCCTATCTTTACGGACCGGACTCATGGTCCGTTCTATGAGTATCAATAAAGAGCCGGACTACAAGACGACGCTTTGTTCAGGATGGAATCTTCCGAAATCTTGGAGTGTGCTCCAAGTCAAGATGATAATATCCACACGTTTATTCCCAGATGTAACCGACCATATGTAACCCTAGGTACCCCTCGTGTCTATATATACCAAGGGGTTGTAGTCCGTAGGGCAGAACAACATCATCACTTCTAGGGTTTTTGACCACACCATACGATGTCATGGTAGATCAACTCTGTACTCGATACTTCATCATCAATATAAACAAAAGCAAAAAATAGGGTATTACCTCTATCAAGAGGGCCCGAACCTGGGTAAATATTGGCTCCCCTGTCTCATGTTACCCATCGCTCCAAGATCCACAACTTGGGACCTGATAACCCACAAGTATAGGGGATCGCAACAGTTTTCGAGGGTAGAGTATTCAACCCAAATTTATTGATTCGACTCAAGGGGAAGCGAAAGAATATTCTCAAGTATTAGAAGTTGAGTTGTCAATTCAACCACACCTGAAAGATTTAGTATCTGCAACAAAGTATCAATAGCAAGGTAGTATGATAGCAGCAGTAGCAACAGTAACCAGTAGCAGCAAAGTGACATCAGTAGCAGCAAAGTAACAACAGTAGCAACAGAGTAACAATAGCAGCAAAGTAACGTAGCAAGGACCAGTAGGAAAAACTCGTAGGCATTGGATCGGTGATGGATGATTATGCCGGATGCTATTCATCATGTAACAGTTATAACACGGAGAGATAAGTAACTAGCTCCCGTTCGTCAATCTAATGTAGTCATGTATTCCGTATGTAGTCATACGTGCTTAGAGAAAAGAACTTGCATGACATCTATTGTCCATCCCTCCCGTGGCAGCGGGGTCCTAATGGAAACTACGGCATATTAAGGTTCTCCTTTTAATAAAGAACCGGACCAACACATTAACACTTGGTGAATACATGAACTCCTCATACTATGGTCATCTCCGGGAGTGGTTCCAGCTATTATCACTCCGGGGTTGCCGAGTCATAACACATAGTAGGTGACTACAACTTGCAAGATAGGATCAAGAACACACATGTATTGGCGACAACATAATAGGTTCAGATCTGAAATCATGGCACTCGGGCCCTAGTGACAAGCATTAAACATGGGAAAGTAGTATCAACATCAATCTCAAAACATAGTGGATACTAGGGATCAATCCCCGTCAAAACTAACTCGATTACATGATAGATCTCATCCGACCCATCACTGTCCAGCAAGCCTACGATGAGATTACTTACGAACGGTGAAGAGCATCATGAAATTGGCGATGAAGGAAGGTTGGTGATGACGATGGCGACGATCTCCCCTCTCCGGAGCGCGGAACGGACTCCAGATCTGCCCTCCAGATGAAGAACATGAGGCCGCCTGGGGAGTACGTTCGCAAGAATGAAACTCAAAGGAATTGACGGGGGCCCGCACAAGCGGGCGGCGCCTCCGTATCGTAAAACGCGATGAACTATTCTCCTTGATTTTTTTCCGGACGAGATGGACTAAATAGAGCTGAGATTGGAGGCGGTGGAGCTTTGTGGGCCCACAAGCCTGCCAGACGCGACCAGGGGGGCCGCGCATTGGTGGGCTTGTGGGATCACAGCTCCAGTTCCTCCACTGATTCTTTCTCTAGTATTTTTCATAAATTCCAGAAAAATTCTCCGTAAATTTTCAGGTCATTCAGAGAACTTGTATTTCTGCGCAAAAACAACACCATGGCAATTTCGCTGAAAACATCGTTAGTCCGGGTTAGTTCCATTCAAATCATGCAAATTAGAGTCCAAAACAAGGGCAAAAGAGTTCAGAAAAGTAGATACGACACAGACATATCAACTCCCCCAAGCTTAAAACCTTGCTTGTCCTCAAGCAATTCAGTTGACAAACTGAAAGAGACAAAAGAAAAACTTTTACGAACTCTGTTTGATCTTGTTGTTGCAACTATGTCTAACTCATAACCAGAATTTCAACAAGATCACAAGCTAACCACATAAGCAAATCACATCTAGGTCTCACGGTAAACTCATATCAATGGCATAATCAACTAGCGAGCAAATAATAATGTCTCAAACGTCAACACTTCAATCAAAACAATCATGAAGCAGTACGAACAGATGGTATCTCGCTAGCTCTTTCTGAGACCGCAAAACATAAATGCAGATCACCTTCAAAGACCAAGGGCTGACTAAACATTGTAATTCATGGCAAAGAAGATCCAGTCACAGTCATACTCAACAGCAATTAAAAACAAAGCATAAAAATGACAGAGGTGCTCTCTAATTGGTGATTTTATAAGAAGAGGATGACTCAACAGGAACATAAATAGATAGGCCCTTCACACAGGGAAGCATTGATTTGCAGAGGTGCCAGAGCTCAAGCTTAGAAAACAGAGATAATAATTTTGGGTGGCATGCTTTCATTGTCAACGCAATGACTAAGAGTTCTCACCATCTTCCACGCTACACATGCTATAGGCGGTACCCAAACAGAAAAGTAAAGTTTTGACTCCACCACCACCGATCAATCACACTCCACGACTAGCCGAATCCTCGGGTGCCGTCATATCAACATCAATCCAGGGGGAGTTTTGTTTGTAATTATCTTTTCGATTTGAGCATGGAACTGGGAATTCCAATTACCACCCCCTTTCTCGTGAATGATAGTGAATAAACACATATCGAGGATAGCACGCCTAGCACGGAAGATACTGATAGCCCCCTGTCACCACATGAGCGGTTTGGGCATGCAAAACAGGTTATTTCTTGATGATTTAGAGAGTGGCACATGCAAATTTACTTGGAACGACAGGTAGATACCGCATATAGGTAGGTATGGTGGACTCATATGGAACAACTTTGGGTTTATGGAAGTGGATGCACAAGCAGTAATCCCGCTTAATACAAGTGAAGGCTAGCAAAAGACTGGGAAGCGACCAATTAGAGAGCGACAACAGTCATCAAAATGCATTGAGATTAACTTATATTGAGTGCTAGCATGAGTAGGACATAAATCACCATGAACATGAATATCATAGAGGCTATGTTGATTTTGTTTCAACTACATGCGTAAACATGCGCCAAGTCAAGCCACTTGAATCATTCAAAGGAGGATACCATCCTATCATACTACATCATAGTCATCTCAACATTTATGTGGGCATCCAAGACAAACCATTATAAGCTCCTAGCTAATTAACCATGGCATCAGAAACTATGATCTCTAAGTTGTCATTGCAAACATGTTTCTCTCACAACAAAGCTGAATCGGGAACGATGAGCTAGTCATATTTACAAAAACAAAATAGATCGAGTTCATACCAGCTTTTCCTGGCTCAGTCACTTCATCATATATCGTCATTATTGCCTTTCACTTGCACGACCGAACGATGTGAACAATAATAAGAGTGCTCGTGCATTGGACTATGCTGGAATCTGCAGGCACACACAAAGGAGAAGACAAAGTAATATGGCTCTTTAACAGATAAACAGATATGCATGCGAGAGCCACTAAACATTGTAACTATGGTCTTCTACCTTGACCCAAAAAAAGAAAACTATTTACATGGGAAAGCTCCCAACAAGCAAAAGAAGAAAAACAAATTCTTTTTGGGTTTACTCAAACTAGACAGACACACGAAAAGAAAACGAGAGAAAAAAAAACTAGCATGGATGATACAGTGGCAAAGTGTGAACGCCGACTAACAAAGTGAAAGCATAAGCAAGAATATAAAGTTGGTGAGAAACACGTACCCCCCAAGCTTAGGCTTTTGGCCTAAGTTGGTTTACTCCCAAGGATGGTCCGGGCGACACCCAAAATCATAATGGGGGGTTGTACGGGAGCGCTGCAGCCACTGCCTGAATAGCTGCCTCACGGAGACGAGCAACCTTTGCCTCCCTCTCATACTCCTCTGCCTCTCCTCTGGTTATGTAATATTTCCGTTTTACTTGAAAGTAAAAGAAGGCAGGAGCAGGAAGGGTAATATGGAAAACACGCTGCCAGTTAGATATTAAACGGTATAGGAGGGATTCATCATCCCTCTCAAGGAACTGGTAGCATGTCAAAGCGACGCGGTCAAGGAAAGCTGTATGGAGCGGGGGATCTCCTTCGCGGATGGATACTCCAAGAAAGTTTGCTATGCGAGTGGCATAGATCCCACGGAAGAAATCCCCTTCATTAGCATTATTATTCAGCCTCCTTGCTATTATAGCTCCCATGTTGAAACTTCTATCACCCATTACTGCACTCTTAAGAATACTAAGGTCTGGTGCGTATAGGTGACAATGCTCAATCTTGTCATTAATGCATCTGCCTACGAAGAGGGCAAAGTAATGCAAGGCAGGAAAATGAATGCTCCCCATGGTAGCTTGTGTAATATCTCTAGTTTCTCCAACAGTTATACCAGAGAAAAAATCTCTAACCGAAGATTTAGGAGGATCATTGAGACTACCCCAGATAGGTATCTTGCAAATGCTATTGAAATCCTCTAAATCCATGGTATACGATTTGTCATAGAGATCAAACAGTACCGATGTATCGCGGCCAACTGAAAATTTGAATCTATGAACAAAAGAGGTAGTGAGAGAAACATATTGTTCACATTTATCGTAGATGAATTCTTCGAGTCTGACGTTGTGAACAAGTGTATCAAACTCGTCTTTCAAAATTGCCTCAATCATGAATTCATCACAAGGCCATTCACATGGTTGTACCTGTGTGTTCCTCGGTTGGTAAGGATCGGGCTCCCGAATCGCAAGACAAGGACCTCTCTTGCTTGAGGAACCACCATGATAGTTTCTCCTGAACATCTTCCTTTTCTGAAATTTTCAGTGACCCAAAGGAAAAGTGAACAAGGCTCAACTAAACTCGTAGCAACTACTCCCACAAGTGCCTAGAGGACATATTATGCATCAAAACTACTTGGGACCAGCTAAAATTAGCATGCAAAGCTCAAGAACATGGTCACCAAGGCAGCAAAAATACGTGAAGTATAAGGCACTAGAGCAAAAACTAATTGGACCAATGGAGGAGTCACTTACCAAGGAGTAATTTCCCTAAAACAGTTTGGAGAATGTGCTTTGAGCAAGGAGATCGAAAATCCCAGTAAGAAGAGCAAGAACACGGGTTTGACCTGCGAAACAATTTTTTCTGGAGGTAGGAGATGCAGATGAGAGCTAGAATGAGTGGAGGGGGTGCACGTGGGCCCCACAAGCCTGGTAGGCGCGACCAGGGGGGTGCCCGCGCCTCCAGGGCTTGTGGCCCACTAGTGCAGCCCCAGACTAGCTCTTCGTCTCACTATTTTTAAAAAATTCCAGAAAAAATCATACTTGATTTTTAGGACGTTCGAAGAACTTTTATTTTCGGGGTACTTTTTTACGGGACGCTAAAACAGAAAACAGGGAAAACTAAACTAAACCTATCATTATTCTTCTAAGCAACCGAAGGTGAAAGCTTGGAAGAGAGGTTTGTTACTCTTCGATTCATCCATCTCATAGTCATCGAAAGAAATCCGTCAATGAGGTTGATCAAGTCTCCTTGACAAACTTTTCGAATCGTAAAAGAACACGGAGAATTTTTCGAATAGTCACTAGGTTACTTCAATGGGGATATGTATCTCCCCAACAAGCAAATCATACTTCATCTTGACAGGAGGTACATGGCATTCAAAGCTCCCAATAAGTATCGATGAAGTTTTTTCGATAGCATTGATGCAATGTACTCGATATTGTTTCTTCGGAAAGTGCACCGTATGCTCATTACCGTTGACATGGAAAGTGACATTGCCTTTGTTGCAATCTATAACAGCCCCTGTAGTGTTTAAAAAGGGTCTTCCGAGGATGACCGCCATGGCATCGTCCTCGAGAATATCCAAGATAACAAAGGTTGTTAAGATAGCAACGTTGGCAACCACAACAGGCACATCCTTGCAAATGCCGATAGGGACAACAATTGATTTGTCGGCCATTTGCAGAGAGATTTCAGTGGGTGTCAACTTATCCAACTCAAGACTACGATGAAGAGAGAGAGAGAGAGAGGCATAACACTAACACCGGCTCCAAGGTCACATAAAGCAGTTCTAACGTAGTTACCTTTAATGGAGCAAGGTATAGTGGGCACACCGGGATCACCTAGTTTCTTAGGAGTTCCACCCTTGAAGGTATAGTTAGCGAGCATGGTGGAAATCTCAACCTCAGGTATCCTCCTCTTATTAGTAACAATATCCTTCATGTACTTAGCATACAGAGACATTTTGAGCATATCTGTCAAACGCATTTGCAGAAAGACAGGTCTCATCATTTCAACAAATTGCTCAAAATCCTCATCATCCTTTTTCTTGGATGGTTCGGGAGGAAAGGGCATGGGTTTCTGAACCTATGGTTCCCTTTCTTTACCATGCTTCCTAGCAGCGAAGTCATTCTTATCGTATCTTCTATTCTTAGGTTGTGGGTTATCAAGATCAACAGGTTCAATCTCCACATCCTTATCGTTGCTAGGTTGAGCATCATCATGAACATCACTATTGATATTATCATTAGGCTCATGTTCATCACCAGATTGTGTTTCAGCATCAGAAGCAGAGACATCATTTGGGTTCTCTGGGGTATCAGCATCTGGGTTGCTAGCGTGCAAGTTCCTGTCAAGTTTCTCCTTCCTTCTAGGATGACAAGGTGCATCGGTGCTAACTCCTTGAGAATCTTGTTCAATTCTCTTAGGATGACTATTAGGATACAAAGGTTCCTGAGTCATTCTACCGCCTCTAGTGACGACTCTAACAGAATTGTCATTCAACTCATTGAGCAAGTCATTTTGAGCCTTAAGTACTTGTTCTACCTGAGTAGTAACCATAGAGGCATGTTTACTCAAGAGCTTAAGATCATTGACATTTCTGTCCACACAAGCACTTAAATGACTAAGCATACGAGCGTTCTGTTCCAATTGTCTGCTAACATAATCATTGAAACTTTGTTGTTTGGCAACAAAGTTATCAAATTCATCCAAGCATAGGCTAGAAGGTTTATCAAAAGGAATATCACTCTCATCAAACCTACATAGAGAATTTACCTCTACTACGTGTATCGGGTTATCAAGACCAAGGATCTCTTCGATAGGTGGTAGATTTTTGACATCTTCAGGTTTAATGCCTTTCTCTCGCATAGATTTCTTAGCTTCTTGCATATCTTCGGGACTGAGGAATAAAATACCTCTTTTCTTCGGAGTTGGCTTAGGAGGTGGTTCGGGAATAGTCCAAGCATTCTCATTGCACAAGATGTTATTCAATAGGATCTCAGCTTGTTCTACGGTTCATTCCCTAAAAACACAACCGACACAACTATCTAGGTGGTCTCTAGAAGCATCGGTAAGTCCATTATAGAAGATATCAAGTATTTCATTCTTCTCAAGAGGGTGATCAGGCAAAGCATTCAGTAGCTGGACAAGCCTCCCCCAAGCTTGTGGGAGACTCTCTTCTTCATCTTGAGCAAAGTTGTCTATTTCCTGCAAGGCATCTTGCTTCTTATGGGCAGGGAAATATTTTTCAGAGAAGTAGTAGACCATATCCTAGGGGTTACACTCACAACCAGGAGAAAGAGAAGTGAACCAAGTCTTAGCATCATCCTTTAGCGAGAAAGGAAACAACTTGAGGATAAAGTAGTGGCGGATCTTTTCCTCACTAGTGAATAGGGTGGCTATATCGTGCAGTTTGGTAAGATGGGCTACAACCATTTTCAGACTCATAACCCTGAAAAGGATCAAATGCGACCAAAGTGATTAACTCAGGGTCGACAGAGAATTCATAATCCTTATCGGTCACAAAGATAGGCGAAGTAGAAAACTTCGGTTCGTATTTCATCCTAGCGTTCAGAGATTTTTCTTTCCACTTGAGCAGTAATTTCTCAACATCATAGCTATCCTTACACGCAAGAAAGACCTCAGCTATCTCTCCCTCCATAACACAACGCTCAGGCATATCAGGCAATTCATTTCTAGGAGAGCTAGTTCTAGCAGGCAAAATAGCAGGTTCTACTTCAATAGTATCAGCAGTTTCAGAAGTATCATCACATCTAGCAGCAACTCTAGCAATTTGTGCATCAAGGAATGCACCTAGTGGCAAAGCAGTATCAAGCATAGCATCATCAGGCAAAGCAGTATCAAGCATAGCATCAGCAGGCAAAGCAGTATCAAGAATAGCATCATGAGGCAAAGCAGTGTCAAGCATAGCATCATCATAAGCATCATGGGCAGGAGAAGTAGCATCATCAAGCACATGTGACATATCAAGATTTCTAGCAGGAGGTGGTGTCGCAAACTTACTCATAACTGAAGGTGAATCAAGTGCAGAGCGAAAAAAATCAAGAAAAAAATCAGATATAGGTAAGGAACTGCCATCTAGCTCTGCACTTGATTCACCTTCAGTTATGAGTAAGTTTGCGACACCACCTCCTGCTAGAAATCTTGATATCTCGCCTGTGCTTGATGATGCTACTTATGCTGCCCATGATGCTTATGATGATGCTATGCTTGATACTGCTTTGCCACTAGGTGCATTCCTTGATGCACAAATTGCTAGAGTTGCTACTAGATGTGATGATACTTCTAAAACTGCTGATACTATTGAAGTAGAACCTGCTATTTTGCCTGCTAGAACTAGCTCTCCTAGATATGAATTGCCTGATATGCTTGAGTGTTATGTTATGGAGGGAGAGATAGCTCAGGAATTTCTTGCTTGTAAGGATAACTATGATGTTGAGAAATTACTGCTCAAGTGGAAAGAAAAATCTCTGAACGCTAGGATGAAATACGACCCGAAGTTTGCTACTTCGCCTATCTTTGTGACCGATAAGGATTATGAATTCTCTGTCGACCCTGAGTTAATCACTCTGGTCGAATCTCATCCTTTTCACGATTATGTGTCTGAACGGTTGTAGCCCATCTTATCAAACTGCACGATATAGCCACCCTATTCACTAGTGAGGAAAAGATCCGCCACTACTATATCCTCAAGTTGTTTCCTTTCTCGCTAAAGGATGATGCTAAGACCTGGTTCACTTCTCTTGCTCCTGGTTGTGTGCGTAGACCCTAGGATATGGTCTACTACTTCTCTGAAAAATATTTCCCTGCCCATAAGAAGCAAGCTGCCTTGCAGGAAATATACAACTTTGTGTAAGTTGAAGAAGAGAGTATCCCACAAGCTTGGGGAGGCTCGTCCAGGTGCTGAATGCTTTGCCTGATCACCCTCTTGAGAAGAATGAAATACTTGATATCTTCTATAATGGACTTACTGATGCTTTTAGAGACGACCTAGATAGTTGTGACGGTTGTGTTTTTAGGGAACAAACTGTAGAACAAGCTGAGATCCTATTGAATAATATCTTGTACAATGAGAATGCTTGGACCATTCCCGAACCACCTCCTAAGCCAACTCCAATGAAAAGCGGTATTCTATTCCTCAGTCCCGAAGATATGCAAGAAGCTAAGAAATCTATGAAATAGAACGGCATTAAATATGAAGATGTAGAAAATCTACCACCTATCGAAGAGATCCATGGTCTTGATAACCCAATATAGGTAGTAGAAGTAAATTCTCTGCGTAGATTCGATGAGAGTGATATTCCTTTTGATAAGCCTGCTAGCTTATGCCTGGATGAATTTGATAACTTTGTTGCCCAACAACAAAGCTTCAATGATTATGTTAGCAGACAATTGGAACAGAATGCTCGTATGCTTAGTCATTTGAGTGCTTGTGTGGACAAAAACGTTAAAGATCTTAAGCTCTTGAGTAAACTTGCCTCTATGGTTACTACTCAGGTAGAACAAGTACTTAAAGCTCAGAATGACTTGCTCAATGAGTTGATTGAAAATTCTGTCAGAGTCGTCACTAGAGGTGGTAGAATGACTCAGGAACCTTTGTATCCTGAGGGTCATCCGAAGAGAATTGAACAGGATTCTCAAGGAGTTAGCACTGATGCACCTAGTCATCCTAGGAAGAAGAAGAAAGATGATAGGGATTTGCACGCTAGCAACCCTGTTGCTGCTACACCTGAGATCCCAAACGATGTCTCTGTCTCTGATGCTGAAACGCAATCTGGTGATGAACATGAGCCTAATGATAATATCGATAGTGATGTTCATGATGATGCTCAACCTAGCAATGATAATGGTGTGGAGATTGAACCGGTTGATCTTGATAACCCATAACCTAAGAATAAGAGATACAATAAGAATGACTTCGCTGCTAGGAAACATGGTAAAGAAAGGGAACCATGGGTTCAGAAACCCATGCCCTTTCCTCCCAAACCATCCAAGAAAAAGGATGATGAGGATTTTGAGCGCTTTGTTGAAATGATCAGACCTGTCTTTCTGCAAATGCGTTTGACAGATATGCTCAAAATGTCTCCGTATGCTAAGTACATGAAAGATATTGTGACTAATAAGAGGAGGATACCCGAGGTTGAGATTTCCACCATGCTCGCTAATTATACCTTCAAGGGTGGAACTCCTAAGAAACTAGGTGATCCCGGAGTGCCCACTATACCTTGCTCCATTAAAGGAAACTACGTTAGAACTCCTTTATGCGACCTTGGAGCCGGTGTTAGTGTTATGCCTCTCTCTATCGTAGGCTTGAACTGGATAAGTTGACACCCACTGAAATCTCTCTGCAAATGGCCGACAAATCAACTGCTTTCCCTATCGACATTTGCGAGGATGTGTCTGTTGTGGTTGGTAACGTCACTATCTTAACAGACTTTGTTATTCTGGATATTCCCGAGGACGATGCCATGGCGGTCATCCTCGGAAGACCCTTTGTAAACACTGCAGGGGCTGTTATAGATTGCAACAAAGGCAATGTCACTTTCCATGTCAATGGTAATGAGCATACGGTGCACTTTCCGAAGAAACAATATAGAGTACATTGCATCAATGCTATCGAAAAAACTTCATCGATTCTCATTGGGAGCTTTGAATGCCCTATACCTACTGTTAAGATGAAGTATGATTTGCTTGTTGGGGATATTCACATCCCCATTGAGGTAACTTAGTGGCTATTCGAAAAATCTCCGTCTTCTTTTGCGATTCGAAAAATTTTGTCAAGGAGACTTGATCAACCTCATTGACGGAATTTCTTTAGATGACCAGGAGATGGATGAATCGAGGAGTCACAAACCTCTATTCCAAGCTTTCACCTTTGGTTGGTTAGAAGAAATATGATAGATTTAGTTTAGTTTCCCGTGTTTTTTGTTTTTGCGTCCCGTGGAAAAGTACCCCGAAAATAAAAGTTCTCCAAACGTCCTGAAAATCAAGTATGTTTTTTTCTGGATTTTTTTGAAAAATACTGAGACGAAGAGCTAGTAAGGGGGCTGCACTAGTGGGCCACAAGCCCTGGAGGCGCGGGCACCGCCCGGGCCGCGCCACCTAGGCTTGTGGGGCCCACGTGCACCCCCTCCACTCATTATAGCTCCCATCTGCTTCTCGTACCTCCAGAAAAAATCGTTTCGCAGCTCAAACCCGTGTTCTTGCTCTTCTTGCTGGGATTTTCGATCTCCTTGTGCAAAGCACGATTCACCAAACTGTTTTGGGGAAATTGCTCCTTGGTAAGTGACTCCTCCATTGGTCCAATTAGTTCTTGCTCTAGTGCCTTATACTTCACGTATTTTTGCTGCCTTGGTGACCCTGTTCTTGAGCTTCTCATGCTAATTTTAGCTGGTCCCAAGTAGTATTGATGCGTAATATGGCTTCTAGGCACTTGTGGGAGTAGTTTCTACGAGTTTCGTTGGGCCTTATTCACTTTTCCTTAGAGTCACTAAAATTTCAGAGATTTTCAGAGATAGAAAAGGGAAAAGATGAGGAGGTTCTTAAGAGGCTCTTCAAGCCGTGACCCCAAGGATGATGGAAGTGAGAAGAAGAAGCCCAAGTATCCGGTCCCCCGAGTTGCAGAAGTTCGAGCGTGCGAGTGGCCAAGCGATGTGTTCTTACGCGCAGCCGGACTTTATGAGGACTTTTATTACTTGGTGGAGAACGCAGACCTTACCGCCTTCGTTGAAGATAAGTGTCTGCAATACCTCCTCCTCACTAATATTTTCGTACAAAGCTTTAACTTCTATCCAAGGAAGAATCCTCCTATGGTTGAGTTCAAATTATATGATATCCCCGAGCGCATGTCATTCCAGGATTTTTGCAATGTTTGCAAATTGCCTTTTCTTGGGGATATTCATGAATCTCGTCCACGGGACTTGGAGGCTTTCATATATACTAATGTTGTAGGAGAAGAGAGAAGAGTGTCTTGCTCTAGAGCTGCTAGCATACATTTTCCCGTGCTTCGATACTTCTCACTATTCGTGGGAAAATGTTTGATTGGCCGTGGGAAAGCTGGGTCCCTTAGCTCCACAGATCTTGCGGTCTTGCGTGAAGCCCTTTATAATGATAAAACTTATAGCTTGGGCACTATAGTAGCTCAACGGTTGAACATGAACCGTTCTAAAGGCGTTGTCTATGGAGGTATCTGTGCTACTCGTCTTGCCAGACACTTTGAGATACCTATTAGACTGGATGAGGCAGAAGAGATTCTTCTTCCCGAGAGATATCTAGATTATGATAGCATGGTTCGCCATGACTTTCTTGATAGAGATATAAATAGAAGGATGATTTATAACCTAGTATTTAGTCAAGGTACTCGTGAGACTATTACTTTTCCTGCTCCTTCTTTGTTCAATCTTCATGCAGGCAGGTACATTATTATGCCCTCGGACATCTACGCATATTGAGGCATAGCCCAACCACATGTGCCTGTGCCCGAGCTACCAGTCGAGTACCAGACATCGGTTTACCAGTGGGAGCCAGAGGAGCTCACACAACAGTGGCATCCTCAGTCCACTCTGGAGTACCCCGGAGCTGGTTATTTCCCTCCTTGGGAGTAGACCAACTTAGGCCAAAATCCTAAGCTTGGGGGAGTACGTGTTTCTCACCGACTTTATATTCTTGCTTACGCTTTCACTTTGTTAGTCGGTGTTCACACTTTGCCAGTGTATCATCCATGCTAGTTTATTTCTTTTTCTCGTTTTCTTTTTGTGTGTATATCTACTTTGAGAAAACCAAAAAAGATTTTATCGTTCTTCTTTTGCTTGTTGGGAGCTTTCCCGTGTAAATAGTTTTCTTTTTCTTTGGGTCAAGGTAGAAGACCATGGTTACAATGTTTAGTGGCTCTCGCATGCATATCTGTTTATCTGTCAAAGAGCCATATTACTTTGTCTTTTCCTTTGTGTTTGCTTGCAGATTCCAGCTTAGTCCAATGCACGAGCACTCTTATTATTGTTCACATCGTTCGGTCGTGCAAGTGAAAGGCAATAATGACGATATATCATGAAGTGACTGAGCCTAGAAAAGCTGGTATGAACTCGATCTATTTTGTTTTTGTAAATATGACTAGCTCATCGTTCCAAATTCAGCTTTGTTGTGAGAGAAACATGTTTGCAATGATAACTTAGAGATCATAGTTTCTGATGCCATGCTTAATTAGCTAGGAGCTTATAATGGTTTGTCTTGGATGGCAACATGAATTTTGAGATGACTCTGATGTAGTATGATAGGATGGTATCCTCCTTTGAATGATTCAAGTGGCTTGACTTGGCGCATGTTTATGCATGTAGTTGAAACAAAATCAACACAGCCTCTATGATATTCATGTTCATGGTGATTTATGTCCTACTCATGCTTGCACTCATTGTTGGTTAATCTCAATGCATTTTGATGACTATTGTCGCTCTCTAGTTGGTCGCTTCCCAGTCTTTTGCTAGCCTTCACTTGCACTAAGCGGGAATACTGCTTGTGCATCCACTTCCATAAAGCCAAAGTTTTTCCATATGAGTCCACCATACCTACCTATATGCGGTATCTAACTGCCGTTCCAAGTAAATTTGCATGTGCCACTCTCTAAACCTTCAAGAAATAATATGTTTTGCATGCCCAAACCGCTCATGTGGTGACAAGGGGCTATCAGTATCTTCCATGCTAGGCGTGTTATCCTCGATATGTGTTTATTCACTCTCATTCACGAGAAAGGGGCCGGTAATTGGAATGCCCAGTTCCATGCTCAAATCGAAAAGATAATTACAAACAAAACTCCCCCTGGATTGATGTTGGTATGGACGACATCCGAGGATTCGGCTAGTCGTGGAGTGTGATTGTCGGTGGTGGGGGAGTCAAAACTTTACTTTTTTGTTTGGGAACCGCCTATAGCATGTGTAGCGTGGAAGATGGTGAGAACTCTTGGTCATTGCGTTGACAATGAAAGCATGCCACCCAAAATTATTATCTCTGTTTTCAAAGCTTGAGCTCTGGCACCTGTGCAAATCAATGCTTGCCTCTGCGAAGGGCCTGTCTATTTATGTTCCAGTTGAGTCATCCTCTTCTTATAAAAGCACCAATTAGAGAGCACCTCTGTCATTTTATGCTTTGCTTTTGACTGATGTTGAGTATGACTGTGACTGGATCTTCTTTGCCATGAATTACAATGTTTAGTCAGCCCTTGGTCTTTGAAGGTGCTTTGCATTTATGTTTTGCGGTCTCAGAAAGAGCTAGCGAGATACCATCTATTCGTACTACTTCATGCTTGTTTTGATTGAAGTGTTGACGTTTGAAACTTATTATTATTTGCTCGCTAGTTGATTATGCCATTGATATGAGTTTACGTGAGACCTTGATATCATTTGCTTATGTGGTTTGCTTGTGATCTTGGTGAAATTATGGTTATGAGTTAGACATAGTTGCAACAACAAGATCAAACAGAGTTCATAAAAGTTTTTTTCTTTTGTCTCTTTCAGTTTGTCAACTGAATTGCTTGAGGACAAGCAAGGTTTTAAGCTTGGGGGAGTTGATACGTCTCCATCGTATCTACTTTTCCAAACTCTTTTGCCCTTGTTTTGGACTCTAATTTGCATGATTTGAATGGAACTAACCCAGACTAACGCTGTTTTCAGCAGAATTGCCATGGTGTTTGTTTTGCGCAGAAATAGAAGTTCTCGGAATGACCTGAAAATTTACGGAGAATTTTTGTGGAATATATAAAAAATACTGGTGCAAGAATCTGCGGAGGAAGTGGAGCGTGGAGCCCACAAGCCCACCAGGCACCCCCCGACCGCGCTTGGCAAGCTTGTGGGGCCCACAAAACTCCACCGCCTCCAAATCCAGCTCTATTTAGCCGCTTTCGTCCGAAAAATAATCAGGGAGAAGAGTTCACCCCGTTTTACGATACGCACGCGCCGCCACCTCCTGTTCTTCATGTGGAGGGCGGATCTGGAGTCCGTTCTTCAAAACCAAGCTTCCTTCATCGCCAATTCCATGATGTTGTTCACCGTTCGTGAGTAATCTCATCGTAGGCTTGCTGGACGGTGATGGGTTGGATGAGATCTATCATGTAATCGAGTTAGTTTTGACGGGGATTGATCCCTAGTATCCACTATGTTCTGTGATTGATGTTGCTACTACTTTGCCATGCTTAATGCTTGTCACTAGGGCCCGAGTGCTATGATTTCAGATCTGAACCTATTATGTTGTCGCCAATATATGTGTGTTCTTGATCCTATCTTGCAAGTTGTAGTCACCTACTATGTGTTATGACTCGGCAACCCCGTAGTGACAATAGCCGGAACCACTCCCGGAGATGACCATATTATGAGGAGTTCATGTATTCACCAAGTGTTAATGCGTTGGTTCGATTCTTTATTAAAAGGAGAACCTTAATATGCCGTAGTTTCCATTAGGACCCCGCTGCCACGGGAGGGATGGACAATAGATGTCATGCAAGTTCTTTTCCCTAAGCACGTATGACTACATACGGAATACATGCCTACATTACATTGACAAACTGGAGCTAGTTACTTATCTCTCCGTGTTATAACTGTTACATGATGAATAGCATACGACATAATCATCCATCACCGATCCAATGCCTACGAGTCTTTTACTACTGGTCCTTGCTACGTTACTTTGCCGCTACTGATGTCACTGCTGCTACTGTTACTCTGCTGGTGCTGCTACTTTGCTGCTACTGCTGTCACTTTGCTGCTACTGGTTACTATTGCTACTGCTGCTATCACACTACCTTGCTACTGATACCTTGCTTCAGATACTAAATCTTTCAGGTGTGGTTGAATTGACAACTCAGCTGCTAATACTTGAGAATATTCTTTGGCTTCCCCTTGAGTCAAATCAATAAATTTGGGTTGAATACTCTACCCTCAAAAACTGCTGCGATCCCCTATACTTGTGGGTTATCAGGTACCAAGATGATAGGTAAGTTCCAAAATGATCCTAGTGGGTCAGTGGAAATTCTCAGGGACACACAGGTGTGGGGGCACACATCTGCCTAGTCATGCCTGACCGCGTGATTCCTTTGAGATCCCTAAGGGCATGTTTGGCAGCTATTTCGTGCGAGACTCGTCCGTGGAGTTTGGCTCAACAAGGCCCGACTATGGAAAAATAGGCAGAAAACTAACATATGCACCTAGTTTGGTTGCTTGCATTCCTTCAAGGCTGCATGGGGTGTAACGAAAGGCATGGTGTTTGTTTTCCCGATTGTGTATGCGCAAACACAAGGCAGGGTGTTTGATTGCATGCAACGCCTACTGTCTGGTAACCTCTTTGGCACGATGGTGAGATTACGAGCACACATCAGGGACAAAAATAACACACACAACATAAGATAGTAGCAAGCAGTTTAAGTGCCACACATAAATGTATTAATTCGAAAGGAAATCAATACTATATTAAACTAAAGCATCTAGATCATAGGGTTGTCCTAGAGATTCACGGGGAAGGCGTAGTCGTGCCTCCCGCACTTGGTCACCACTTCAATGCTATCGCCGTTGAAGACGATGACCTTGAGCGCGTCAAGGGAGCAACTTGAAGGTCGTCATGTAGTCGATCTTGATCCGATGGACGGCAGAGAAGGTGGCCCAACCCTGATCGAGGGTGACCCTATCGTTTAACATCCCGACGGTGACCCTCCATGAGTAGCCGGTGTTCGTCTTGAGCTTGAACTCCTGCGACACGGATAGGAAGGGCTTCATGAAGTTAAGGGGCATTGGTATGGCCTCGAGCTGCGGGGCGATGATCACCTTGAAGAAGTGAGTTGGCCCACCCTCCTCATGGTAGTGGCCGTACTTCAGGCGCTTGCCGCTGGGAGATCCTCGGGCACGTCGTCCTCCGTGGGTGACACTTGGACGGGCGTCACCTTTGGGGCCAACACCACGTCCTTGCCATTGTCCCGCTCCATTGGAGGCACCACCTCCTTGCCCTTGTTCTTCGTGTCGATCTGCATTATGAAGGGCACAAAGTTCAGAGGTTGATCGCCATTGAAACCTATCGTCCAAAGCCCCTTTATTTAGCCACCCTAGCGGTCACCACTTACACACCAACACTTACCCAACCCTCTGTGCCTCTCACTCCTCCTCCTACCCATCACCAGGAACTCCAACAACAACTCGAACCCCAACCCTAACCCCAACAACAACTCCAACCGTATCCCTTCTAGCGGGGCATTGGATGGAGGGCTTTCTTCCTAGGGTGCTTGCTCAATGACCGCACCAAGTTTGAGAACACCATGCAAGTATGCTCAAACTTCAGCAACATGGAATACGTTCACAAAGAGTTAGACACCGTGGTGAAGAAGGCGGTGCCGTAGGAGTTGAAGACGCTGATTCCTGACCCAACAAAGGTTGCTATGTCACTCGACATGCTACGCTGGGCCATGAATCAGGACGACGCCGGTGATGCTTGACAGAGGGTAAAGTGGGCCAAGTACAAAGAGTACCGGTGTCCTCATGACCATTGTGCCATAGTGTACTTCACCACAAGGACTGTGGGGATGTTGGAGGAGGAACAAGAAACGATGGCGATGGAGGTGGAAGAAGAAGATATAGTGGCCATGGTTGTAAGGGCGCCACAACCAGGACACTGAAGCATGCCAATCGAGTTGGACTCCGACCGGGAAGAAGATATGGTGGTGCAGGTCCAGGAGAAGAACAAGGCCAAGGTCACCCGCCACTCCAACCGCCTGCAGGGCCGCCAAGGCTAAGATCTGAGACTATTGTGTAAGATTAACCCCCAATCCCCATTTCTTTTGTACTTAATCAGGATCGGGAACCTCAAATCCATTGGTACTATGGACTCATGATGATGCTATTTATCCCGATTCCCCATTCCCCGGACGTGGATCGAACCTAAACGCAAATCGAATGAGAAACAATATGTGAGAATGGAAAAGTGCTTACCGCCATTGTCGAACTGCTCCTGCAAATGCTGGTGAAGGGCGGAGCTTGACTTGCTGTTCTCCGAGCTGCCGAACACCGCCGCCACCAGTGAGAATGAGGAGAGGGCAGAGAGAATGGCGAGTGAAGGTGAGGGGGATAACTGTCGGTGCTTCAGGAAGTAACGTGGCCTCTCGAGCGTGGCTCCTCGCGTGCAGTCTCCACCGTCCACGTGCATCGTGCATGCCTATCTTTGAAGAAACTGTCGATTCACACATAGCTCGTGGGGCTCGTTGTGAGGTGCTTTATAGTTCATGCAATACAGGCTGAAGAGTGTATGCCGCCAACCAATGAGCCTGTTTTCTTCCCGTGAGGGTTTGATTGGGCTTTATGCATGTAACCAAATATGCCCTAACTTGATTAGTCTTAAAGCCTTGATTACTATAGGCTAAGGTTCATTCATGCATGTTTTTCCGCAGAGGATTTATGCATGCATGTTTTCGGAGCTTTTGCTAGAGTTGCATACGTTATCCATCCCCCTTCATGTCCTTTTTATTTCATCTTTTTAATTTCAATCTATTATACTTTTTGAATTAAAGGTGCTAAATAAGTTTTATTTGTATATTTGTGTTCGTCACGACGAGAACTTTCGAACATGACTGATCTTGAATACATTTCGGCAACATTATTTTTCTTAAAAAACTTCATAGTTGTAACATTAAATTTTACCAAGTATTATCTGCTTTTAGGACCAAGAGAGGAGTACACCCTGCAAGTGCACGTTGCTGGATCTGGATGGTCGATACACTGCTAGCCTTACGTACGTGGCCAGCTGAGTCCATGGTCTACGATTTACTTCCTCTGTTTTTAAATATGATTTATTAAAGATTTTATTGTAGATTATATACGAACGTATATAAATATTTTTAAAATATAGATTCCCTTATATTGTTTGATATGTATAGTTCATATTAAAATCTTAAAAAAGCTTACATTCCACTTGCCAACAGATACGATGCACGGATTGTGGTTCTTGAATTTTGGTGGGTGGACGATGTACTTACCAGGTACTGCTCACTTCGTATAGGTGCGTGTGATGTCCCTTCGCTGCCCCCATCGGCCATCAGCCTTCCGCCCTTCCCAACGCTGTAGAAAAAGTAAACACGAGTTTGTTTTTTAAAGAAACAAAATACGAGGATGTAGACGAGTCCTCCTGTCGTGCTCAGTGCAACGGCCGACGGATAGTCGACGAAACGCCTGAAACGTTTCAAAATGGGCCGCGACAACCACCTTGCCGTCGTGCTACGCAGCTCGTCGACTCGTGGCTGGTATTGCTGCTGCTGTCTCCCCGACCTGTCCTACCGCCTCCCCGGCTTCTTTGGACTTTGACTGGCTGGCATTTTTGTTGGTAGCGTCCGCCTCCGAGTGCCTTGGCTGCTGCCTACAGCCTGATTGGATAAATCCGGTCTCATAGATATCCGGTCTCACTAAAGCTACTAGTGAGATTAAAACTTGCTAGCCCCATTCATGCTTGGATCCAAATACTACTCCCTCCGTTCCTAAATATAAGACATTTTAGAGATTGCACTATGAACTACATACGGATGTACATAGACATATTTTAGAGTATATATATTCATTCATTTTGCTCCGTATATAGTCTCCTAGTAAAATCTCTTAAAGGTCTTATATTTTGGAACGGAGGGAGTACTAAAGAGACTAAAATCAAGTTAATGAGCATTTATTATCCTGCAAACCCTCCAATCCAAAACCCGCATGTGTTAAAGGAGATGAGTTAAATAAGGAGAGAGATGACTAATCCACGTTTTAGTAGGGGTATCCTTGACTAAAAAAATTTAGTCTCAAGACTAGTTTGAGCCCCTCTTTAGTCAAGGGTGCTTGAAACTTTAGCCTATTAAAGTGACTATTTTTAGACAGACTAAAATAAGTCCCTTGGATCCAAGCACCCTCTTAGTGAACGAGGGTTACTAATGCGTCAGTTTTGCGATTAATTAGGCGCTTCTACAGCTCGTCGGCTCGGTTTTTCCTATCAATATAAAAACATCTAGGTCCCAGAGCCCTGTGAGATACGCCCAATATACTGTGATGGAGGGTGTAGCAAAAGCATTAAATAAGGAGGCTTAACTATAATAAGCTAAGCAACCATGCATTGGATATTTTAGTTGCTAAACTATTTAATATGTTTACCACCTTATCTTAGGCCCTGTTTCTTTAAAAAGTCCTAGGACTTTTTATAGTCCCAACTAAAAAGTCTCTAGTCCCTATCCGTTTCTTTCCAAGGATTAAACATGGACTAGAGGTCATTAAATGACATGCAAAAAGACCATGTTACCCCTAATAATATAGTAGAAGTTATTAAATGACATGCTAAAAGTAGGACCACTGTTGGAAAAAGTGTCAAAAAGTCCCAAAAAGTCTCTCCCATAGGGACTTCTTACTTTAGTCCCAAATACCCCTTTTAGTCCCTAAAAGTCCCTCCTGTTTCTTTCACATGGGACTAAGGACTTTTTTTAGTCCCTATACCAAAAAATCCCTGAAAAGAAACACCCCTTAACACCAATGCATTGGAAGTGGGCTAACAGTAAGAGCATCTAGAACGACAATCATTTAATTGAACCTTTAAACGTTCGTGTCCGTTTATTTGTTCCGCTTTTATAGCTACATATCTTAAATTATTTTTTATATTAAGGCATTTCATCGAGCAGATTATGCGCGATACAATTAGAGAACACGACAACAACGAACATGTCGATGACCAGGCCAGCTTGCATCAAGTAGTGGCAGCGGTGGTGGCAAGCTCCGATGACACGTGCGGCAGCACACTCTAGCGCTAGACACGCACGCAAATGCATGGACGTTGTGGACAATATACACATCTGCACATGGTGTGTTGTAATGGGTTTAATTTTGCCAAGTAGATTGTTTTATTTTTAGTGAGAGTGATGTGTTATAATGCGTTCAATTTTACGGTGCTCTATGTTCCACTCATATAAGGAGCAAAACACGTATTTGTATTATTGTCATAAAGATAAAATGATGGAGTTTAGTCATATTAATTGGGTTTATTTATCTACATCATGTCATCTTGTTTAAAACATTATTCTGTTTGTAACGAACTTAAGACCTAGAGAGGCAAGCATAGAAGCACTCTCGAAGTGAAGTAATACTAATAGATGCATAATTGTTTCACTCTATTTGTTTCGAACATGATGCATATATACATGACCATTGCTATGGATAACATCATAATTATACGTTTTTCATGAATTGCTCAATAATAATTTGTCTACCCACTGTATGCTATGTGTTCGAGAGGAAGACTCTAGTGAAAATAGGGGCACCCGGTCTAGTTAATCATATTGCTAAAAACCAAAATCACCTTGCTGCAATTTATTTACTTTCTTGTTACTTTATCTTATCATATCTATCAATATTAAAATTAATCCTTGCAAGTAACGAGTTCAATGGGATTGACAACCCTCCTGTACACTTTGGATGCAACTTTTTTGCTTTTGTGTGTGTGTAATTGCTTAAGATGGGAATTTGCATGCTTCTCCTATTGGTTCGATAACCTTGGTTCTTACAAAGGAAAATACTTATTCACTACTATATTGCTTCACCCTTCTTCTTCGAGGAAAAACTCAACGCAACTCACAAGTAGCAGAAAGAATTTATGGCGCCATTGTCGGGGAGACATCATCAAATTCTCATCACGTACCAACATACAAACTATCACCCACTTGTTCTATTTTTTGGTTGCCCTTTTATTTGCCTTTTATTTGCCTATCTTTTTCATCTCTCTCCAGTTCTCTAAAAAAATCAAAAACATAAAAATATTTTGGTTTGCTTGTCTTGCTTGAAGTAGTTATCATGGCTGAATTTGATAAAGTTATTGATTGAAAGTGCTAGTGAAGATAGCGCTAGTGAATCTTATGAGGAAAAGCCAGATTTTTTATTCAATCATGATCCTCAGGAGATTCAAGTTCGTGATGTTGAAACTCCCACGGTTTTAAAAACTAAAATCTATCATGTGGGTAGTGGGAACATTATTGGAAATAATGTCATTCAAGAGTTCTTTGAGTGCTCGGAGTTATCCCACTCATTAATGGTTCCATACTTGATAAAACAAATTACTATGTTGATGCCATTATCATGCTCATAGTTAAGTTAGAAAGGAAATTTGTGCATATTCACTCTATGCTTCAAAATATATTCTTGGGACTTCCTAGCATACATGATCCCAAAATTAGAAAAATTGCTACCATCATCCTTATGCATGAATTTGATTACTTAATTAGGGAAGCTAGGGATATTTTTGCCTTTTATAGAATAAATTCTGAACATCCTCCAATGGAATAAATCCTTCATGATAAAGATAATATGCCTAGATTGGAATCTAATGACTATCAAGGTTTCAATGAAAATATGAGGAGGAAAGTTCCTCATGAAGATTTAATTAAAGCCTTATTCCTTAATGCTTGTGATAAATTTGAGTGGATTGCTAAGGGAATCAATGAAGGATCTAGTGAGGATTGGTATAAAAGTACCACTAGGGAGCCCATTAATGATGAAATCCACGTATTCTATGAGGACTCCCATGATGATGATTATAGTATTGATATTATGAACGTTAAGATCACCAACGAGAGTCCTTTCAAATAATTGAGCTCACCTACTAGACAATAAGAATTTGAGAGAGGAGAGTGATACGTCTCCAACGTATCTATAATTTTTGGTTGTTCTATGCTGTTATGTTATCGTTCTTGGATGTTTTATGGTCACTTTATAGCAATTTTATATCATTTTTTGGGACTAACCTATTGACATAGTGCCTAGTGCTAGTTATTGCTTTTTTGCTGCTTTCAGTCTGCAGAAAATCCATACAGATGAGGTCCGATTGCCACGAAACTTTACGGAGATTATTTTGGACTAGAAGGAAACTTGGGGGCCAAGATTGAGCGGCAGCCAAGGACCAGGGGGGGCACTAGACACCCAGGCGCGCTAGAGGCCCCTAGCGTGGCTTGGTGTTCAATGCCCCCCCCGAAGCTTTTGTACTGCCTCTGAGCTCTATAGATACCCCCAATATTCGAGAAACCCTAGAGGAGTCGACAAAAAATCTTTTCAGCCGCCACAAGTTCCAGAGCCACGAAAACCAATCTAGAGCCTTTTCAAGAGAAGAACACGATCATGAAGGGGTTCACCATCTCCATTGGTGTTCCTCCTGTGATACGTGAGTAGTTCATTTCAGACCTACGGGTAGGTACTAGCTAGATGGTTTTCTCTCTCGTTTTGTTTCTCAATACATTGGTCTCTTGGAGATCCATATGATGTAACTCTTTTTTTGCGGTGTGTTTGTTGGGATCCGATGAATTGTGAGTTTATGATCTGATCTATGAAAACATATTCATGCTTGATTATTATAGCCTCATATTTCTTCTTCGATATTTGGTTTTTGTCTCGCCAACTTGATCTTTTATCTTGCAATGGAAGAGGTGCTTTGTGATGGGTTCGATCTTGCGGTGCTCAATCTCAGTGATGGAAAGAGACATATCACGCATGTATCGTTGCTATCAAGGATAAAATGATGGGGTCTATTCCTACATGAATAGATCTTGTCTACATAATGCCATCGTTCTTAAGGCATTACTCCGTTTCTCCATGAACTCAATACACTAGATGCATGTAGTATAGCGGTCGATGTGTGGAGTAATAAAGTAGATGCAGACAGAAGTTGGTCTACTTGTCTTGGATGTGATGCCTACATACATGATAATTTTCTTGAATATCATCATAATTATTTGCTCTTCTATCAATTGCCCAATAGTAATTTGTCTACCCACTGTTTGCTACCTCCAAGAGAAGCAACTAGTGAAACCTATGGCCCCCGGGTCTACTTCACATAATCTATTTGCAATCTCTACTTTGCTATTTGCTTTTATATTTTATTTGCTCTTTTATTTTCAGATATATATTTACAAAAAACCAAAAATACCTTGCTGCGTTCTATTTGCTATCACTGTTATTTGCATCTATCAATCTATCCTTACCTAACCCACGAGGGATTGACAACCCCTCCATGCGTTGGGTTGCAAGGATTTGCTATTTGTGTGCAGGTGCTGCTTACATAGTCTTGTGGATCTTCCTGCTAGATTGATACCTTGGTTTCTTAACTGAGGAAAATACTTGCCATCGTTGTGCTACATCATCCTTTAACCTTGAAGGGAAACCAACACACCTGCGAGGGACATCAGAGAGAAAGACAATACTTGAAACTATGCATTATGCCTAGCCAGGGGCATAAAACAATAGCGCTTGTTGGGAGGCAACCCAATATTCATCTTAATTTTTTGTGTTACTTTGTGTTTTGATGCGATGAAATGATTATTCTACTGTAATGATTGTGTTTTTATGTTTTAGCTAGTGTTTGTGCCAAGTAAATCCTTTGAGCTGATTTGGATGATAGTAGAATTGATCGTGTGCAAAACCGAAACTTTTGCGTTCAATATTTAATTTCTCTGATTTTACCGGAACATATTTTTGAACTGCATTTCTACACAGTATTTCTATACAAATTTACTAGGTTGTCCTAATTGTTTAGAATATTTTGAGCTCCATAAGTACGGATTTAGTATGAATCATTACACACTATTCTGTTTTAGTGGGATTCTATTTTTACTTGCTTAGTTTGGTTGTTTTAATGCTGCTATGGATTATATCGGGGGATATAAGCCATGGAGAATTTAGAATACAATAGCTATCATGCATTAATAAAATATGAATTAGTTCATAATAGTAGCTAAAGTTTATGATATGTTCACTATAATAACGGATCTCGCGAGGTTTCTCTTGAGTTTTGTGTGCTGAAGTTTTCAAGTTTTGGGTGAGACCACCAATTAGTTTTCTAGTTAATATTCAAGGAAGACCCAAGCGTCTAAGCTTGGGGATGCCCCGGATGGCATCCCCTGTTTCAGCTCTAATCTATCGGTATGTCACTTGGAGCTACATTTTTATTCAACACATGATATGAGTTTTGCTTGGAGTGTCGTGTATTATAGTTTGTTTTCTTTTTAGTTTTCCAAAATTATTGTTTGCTGGACACACCTTTTGAGAGTGGGACAGACATTTATCATGATTTATTAGAATATTCTATGTGCTTCATTTATATATTTTGAGCTAGGCAGTTACTCTAGTGCTTTACTTATATCTTTGTGAAAAAGTTTCAGTCTGATAAGCTGAAACCCAAAGCGGATAAATGCATCTTCATAGGATATCCAAAACAGTTGGGTACATCTCCTATCTCAGATCCGGAAGGAAAGTGTTTGTTTCTAGAAACGGGTCCTTTCTCGAGAAAGGTTTCTCTCGAAAGAATTGAGTGGGAGGGTGGTGGAACTTGATGAGGTTATTGAACCGTCACTTCAACCAATGTGTAGCAGGGCGCAAGAAGTTGTTCCTGTGGTTCCTACACCAATTGAAGTGGAAGCTGGTGATGGTGATCATTGAGCTTCGGATCAAGTTACTACAAACCTCGTAGGTCGACAAGGTCGCGTACTACTAAAGAGTGGTACGGTAACCCTGTCTTAGAGGTCATGTTATTGAACAACAATGAACCTATGAGCTATGGAGAAGCGATGGTGGGCCCGGATTCTGGCAAATGGCTGGAGGCCATGAAATCCGAGAGAGGATCCATGTATGAAAACAACGTGTAGACTTTGGAAGAACTACTTGATGGTCATAAGACTATTAAGTAAAGATGGATCTTTAAAAGGAAGACAGATGATGATGGAGAAAAGTCACCATTAAGAAAATCTCGACTTGTCGCAAAGATGTTTCCGACAAGTACAAAGAGTTGACTATGATGAGACTTTCTCACTGTAGCAATGCTAAAAGTCTGTTGGAATTATGTTAGCAGTTGCTGCATTATTTATGAAATATTGCACATAGGATGTCGAAACATTGTTTCCTCGACGGTTTCCTTGAGGAAAGGTTGTATGTGATACTACCAGAAGGTTTTGTTGATCCTAAAGATGCTAACAAGTATGCAAGCTCCAGCGATCCTTCTATGGACTGGTGCAAGCATCTCGGAGTTGGAATATACGCTTTGATGAGATGATCCTAGCTTTTGGGTTTATACAAGGTTTATGAGAAACTTGTATTTCCAAAGAAGTGAGTGGGAGCACTATAGAATTTCTGATAAGTATATGTGGTTGACATATTGTTGATTGGAAGTAATGTAGAATTTCTGTAAGGCATAAAGGGTTATTTGAAAGGAGTTTTTCAAATGAAAACCTGGATAGAGCTGCTTGAACATTGAGCATCAAGATCTATAGAGATAGATCAAAACGTTTAATAGAACTTTCAATGATTTTCATGCCTTGACAAGTTTTTGAAGGAGTTGAAGATATATCAGCAAAGAAGGAGTTCTTTGCTGTGTTGTAAGGTGTGAATTTGAGTAAGACTCAAAGCCCGACCACGGCAGTATAAAGAGAATGGACGAAGGTCGTCCCCTATGCCTTAGCCGCAGACTGTAAAGTATGCCATGCTGTGTACCGCACCCGATGTGTGCCTTGCCATGAGTCTGTCAAGGGGTACAAAGAGTGATCCAGGATTAAATCACTAAACAACGGTCAAAGTTATCCTTAGTAACTAGTGGACTAAGGATTTTTTTCTCGATTATGGAGGTGATTAAAGAGTTCGTCATAAAGGGTTACGTCGATGCAAGCTTTGACACTAATCCGGATAACTCCGAGTAGTAAACCGGATTCGTATAGTAGAGCAGTCATTTGGAATATTTCCAAATAGCACGTAGTAGCAGCGTCTATAGGATGACATAAAGATTTGCAAAGCACACACAGATCTGAAAGGTTTAGAACCGTTGACTAAAACCTCTCTCACAAGCAAGACGTGATCAAACCCCAGAACTGTATGGGTGTTGGATTCGTTAAAATCACATAGTGATGTGAACTAGATTATTGACTCTAGTGCAAGTGGGAGACTGTTGGAAATATGCCCTAGAGGCAATAATGAATTAGTTATTATTATATTTCTTTGTTCATGATAATCGTTTTTTATCCATGCTATAATTGTATTGATTGGAAACTCAAATACATGTGTGGATACATAGACAAAACATTGTCCCTAGTAAGCCTCTGGTTGACTAGCTCGTTGATCAAAGATGGTTAAGGTTTCCTGACCATAGACAAGTGTTATCACTTGATAACTGGATCACATCATTAGGAGAATCATGTGATGGACAAGACCCAAATTATAAACGTAGCATGTGATCGTGTCATTTTGTTGCTATTGTTTTGTGCGTGTCAAGTATTCATTCCTATGACCATGAGATCATGTAACTCACTGACACCAGAGGAATACCTTGTGTGTATCAAATGTCACAACGTTACTGGGTGACTATAAAGGTGCTCTACAGGTATCTCCGAAGGTGTCCGTTGAGTTAGCTTGGATCAACACTAGGATTTCCAACTCCGTGTGACAGAGAGGTATCTCGGGGCCCACTTAGTAATACAACATCACAAATAAGCCTTGCAAGCAATGTGACTCAAGTGTTAGTCACGGGATCTTGTATTACGGATCGAGTAAAGAGACTTGCCGGTAACGAGATTGAAATAGGTATAGGGATGCCGACGATCAAATCACAGGCAAGTAACATACCAAAGGACAAAGGGAATGTTATACGGGATTATATGAATCCTTGGCACAGAGGTTCAACCGATAAAATCTTCGTAGAATATGTAGGATCCAATATGTACATCCAGGTCCCGCTATTGGATATTCATCGAGGAGTGTCTCGGGTCATGTCTGCATAGTTCTCGAACCCGTAGGGTCTGCACACTTAAGGTTCAATGTTGTTTTAGTATAGTTGAGTTATATGTGTTGGTGACCGAAGGTTGTTTGGAGTCCCGGATGAGATCACGGATGTCATGAGGGTTTCCGGAATGGTCCGGTAACGAAGATTGATACATAGGATGGTTTCATTTGGTCACCGGAAAGATTTCGAGCATTACCGGGAGTGACGAATGGGTTCCGCGTATTCACCGGGAGGGGCCCACCCACCGGGGAGTGAGCCCAGTAACCCTAGGGTGGCGCACCAGCCCTTAGTGGGCTGGTGAGGCCAGCCCAGGAGGGCTATGGTGCCACAAGAGAAAATACCAAAGGAAAGGAAAAAAAGGGAAAGAGGGAGGTGGGAAGGAAGGAGTGGACTCCTCCCCCCAAACCGAATTGGGATGGGAGTCCACCTCCTCCCCTTCGGCCGGCGCACTTGGGGATCCCTTGAGCCCCAATGCTAGACCCTCCCCTCCTCCTATATATATTCGTGGTTTTAGGGCTTTTGAGACACAACTTTGCCACGTGCAACTCAAACCTATACCACGTAGTTCTTCCTCTAGATCGGATTTCTGCGGAGCTCGGGCGGAGCCCTGCAGGAGTAGATCACCACCACCACCGGCGCGCCTTCACGCTGCTGGAGAACTCATCTATTTCCCCGTCTATCTTGTTGGATCAAGAAGGCGGAGATTGTCATCAAACTGTACGTGTGCTGAACACGGAGGTGCCGTCCGTTTGGCGCTAGATCGGAACGGATCGTGGGACGACGGTGATTTGAATCACGAAGTTGTAGCACTACATCAACCGTGTTTCTTAATGCTTCTCGTTTAGCGGTCTACAAGGGTATGTGGATCTAATATCCCTCTCGTATATGAACATCACCATAATAGGTCTTCGTGTGCGTAGGAAATTTTTTGTTTCCCATGCAACGTTCCCCCAACAACGAGATGCTGATGCAAGACTACTTCGTCGCCAATCCAACATACCCGTCGCACCTCTTTTGGAGAAGGTACCGTATGCGCAGATCCCTCTTTTAAAATCGTTGAAGCTTGCGAGGCCATTCGTCGATATTTTACTCAAAGAAGGAATGTTGCGGGCTTGAAGGTATTTAGTGCATATCAGATAATCTCGGCAGCTATGCGGGTAATTTCATACGGCGTTCCGGCTGACTATACCAATGAGTACCGTCGCATTGGGGAAGATAGTACAATTGAGTGAGTGCGTAGGTTTGCCAAATTTATTGTACGTGTCTTTGGTCCTGAATATCTTCGGGCACCGAACGAGGAAGACACAAAAAAATGATGGCATTTAACGAAAGAAGAGGTTGGCGTGTGCTACGGCAACAAAAGTCCTTCCCGACAATGGTGCCAGAGATCCTTCTGTCGTCTCTTGAGCTTGCGTTGGTTTTTTCCTTGAAGAGGAAAGGGTGATGCAGCACAGGAGCAGTGAGTATTTCCCTCAGTTTGAGAACCAAGGTATCAATCCAGTAGGAGAATCTCGTCAAGTCCAGAGTACCTGCGCAAACACAAAAGAGCTTGCACCCAACGCTTTAAAGGGGTTGTCAATCCCTTCAAGATTGATTGCAAAGTGAGATCTGAAGGCAGAAAGTGTAATGAAGAAGAAGTGCAAGGCTGAAAATATGGTGTGGAGTAGACCCGGGGGCCATCGTGTTCACTAGAGGCTTCTCTCAAAATAGCAAATAATACGGTGGGTGAACAAATTACTGTCGAGCAATTGATAGAACCGCGCAAAGTCATGACGATATCTAAGGCAATGATCATACATATAGGCATCACATCCGAGACAAGTAGACCGATACTTTCTGCATCTACTACTATTACTCCACACATCGACCGCTATACAGCATGCATCTAGTGTATTGAGTTCATGACGAACAGAGTAACGCCTTAAGCAAGATGACATGATGTAGAGGGATAAACCCAAACCAATGATGAAAACCCCATCTTTTTACCCTTGATGGCAACAACACGATGCGTGCCTTGCTACCCCTTCTATCACTGGGTAAGGTCACCGCACGGTATGAACCCAAAACCAAGCACTTCTCCCATTTCAAGAATCATAGATCTAGTTGGCCAAACAAAACCCACAAGTCGAAGAGAATTACAAGGATATGAAATCATGCATAAGAGAGATCAGAAGAAACTCAAATAAGATTCATAGATAATCTGATCATAAATCCACAATTCATCGGATCTCGACAAACACACTGCAAAAGAAGATTACATCGGATAGATCTCCATGAAGATCATGGAGAACTTTGTATTGAAGATCCAAGAGAGAGAAGAAGCCATCTAGCTACTAGCTATGGACCCGTAGGTCTATGGTGAACTACTCACGCATCATCGTAGAGGTCATGGTGTTGATGAAGAAGCCCTCCGTATTCGAATCCCCCCTCCGGCAGGGCACCAGAACGTGCCCAGATGGGATCTTGCGGAGACAGAAGCTTGCGGCGACGGCAAAGTACTTTCGATGATCTCCTGATTTTTTCTGGGATTTTAGGGAATTTATAGGCGAAAGTCCTAGGTCAGAGGTGGCCCAGGGAGCCCACAAGCCACGGAGTCGCGGGCCCCCCTAGCCGCGGCTAGGGGGCTTGTGGGGTCCCTGCAGGCCCCCTGCCCTGATTCTCCGGCTTCCCGATCTGTTTCTGTTTTGGAAAAAATCTTTTTGGTAGTTTCATTCCGTTTGGACTCCGTTCAAAATCCTCCTCTGAAAGGGGTCAAGAACATGGAAAAAATAGGAACTGGCACTTGGCACCGAGTTAATAAGTTAGTCCCAAAAAATATATAAAAGGCATACAAAACATCCAAAGTTTGACAAGATAATAGCATGAAACCATCAAAAATTATAGATACGTTGGAGACGTATTAGCGTGGCATGCTAGGAAGCATAGATTGTATCCATTGGACTTGGAAAAATTGCCCAAAAGCATGACATGGAATATATTGTGGCAAGTCTCGTGATGCAACGATTGTGATAGAGGTCGTAGCTTCACATGATTTATGTATTTGGCATTGCTTTTTTGGTATGCCGGGTACTCTGAATGATATCAATGTGTTGCAACGGTCTCATTTGCTTGCTAGGCTTGCTAGTGGTGATGCTCCAGCTTGCAACTACACTATCAATGGGCATGAATACACGAAAGGACACTATCTTGCAGATGGTATATACCCTTCTTGGTGCACATTTGTGAAGAGCATTAAAGACCCCCAAAGCAGGAAGGAGTCTGAATTCGCAAGGGCATAAGAGGCAGCCCGAAAAGACATTAAAAGAGCATTTGGGGTTTTGCAATCTAGGTTTGCCATTGTTCGTGGAACTGCTTGGTTTTGGGAGAAGGGATCCTTAAAAAACATCATGACATGTTGTGTTATTCTTCACAATATGATTCTCAAAGATGAGAGGGGCATTAACTTGGAGTTCTTCTATGACAATGTGGGCAACCGTGTCAAACCAGCTAGAGACCCTAACCGAATTAGAGCTTTTCTTCAGACCTACAAGGAGATTGAAAATGCAAACACCCACTATCAACTTCAGAAGGATCTAATTGAGCACCATCGGCAAAGGGTTGTGTAGTTGATACGTCCCAAATGTATCCATAATTTCTGCTTGTTCCATGATCTTTTGGGTGACATTGTTATATGTTTTGCTACACTTTTATATCTTTTTACACATATTTGGACTAACCTACTAACTTAGTGCACCCAGTGCCAATTTCTGTGTGTTGTTGTCTTTTTTGCAGGGGCTTTTACCCAAATTTCCTGAGCCCCAAATATCTCGAGAAAAATATATAAAAATCAGCGTGACGGAAGCTTACGGAGCACCAAAGGTGGGCCACACGGGAGCCAGGGCCTGCCCAGGTGGCCTCCCTGCGCGGCCTGGCCCTTGGCCGCGCCCACAGGTCGCCTGGGTGGGGCCCACCTCCTTTGACGCCCTTCTTTGGCCTATATTTACCCCTCCGATCGGAAACCCTTCCATCATATCCAGAATCGCGAATTTCTCCATCGTTCCGCCGCCGCAGCGCTTCCGAGATCGGGAGCGTCAAGAGACCTCTTCCCGGCACCCTACCGGAGGGAGGATTGACATTCGGGAGCTTCTCCACTGCCATGGACACTTCCCGGACGTGTCGTGAGTAGTCCTCCTTGGACCATGAGTCCATGACCAGTAGCTATGTGATGTCTTCTCTCCAATCTTGTGCTTCCATGATTATCCCTTGTGAGCTTCCCTACATGATCAAGACATCTATGCAATTTTCCTGCTATTTCTATGCTCGGTTTGTTGGGATTCGATGGATTATGAGATTATGTTCAGATTGTAATGAGTTATATTTTTGATTATCCTTTTATATAATGTCCTTAGGTAATTCATGCATGTTCTCCGTTGCTTTGTATTGCTTTGGCTGAGTAGTAGATTGTAACTCCAAGAGGGAGCGTTATGCATGTTGTGGGTTCATGCCCCCTGATGTTTAGCTTGAGTGACAGAAAAATGAGACTAGGGGATGTGTTGTTGCCACCAGGGACAAAACAACGGTGCATGTGACTACGGTTGCAAGGATTGTTTACCTTACGCAAAGTTCGTTAATGCAGTTGTCCGTTGCTTTGAGTTTACACTTTGGGTGGGGCTCGCAACTTAATACCAGCGAGATGTTCTAGATAGATATCTCAAGGTGGATGATTAGTAAGTAGATGCTTATGAATAAACGGTCTACTTGTCTTGCCGTACTGCCCATTACTTTTGAGCCTCTAACTTTCTAGTAGCTTGATTAGCATTGCAGTGCGTTTATAATTTTGTCAATTGCCCAGCTGTAATTTTAGGAGAGAGACATCACTAGTGAACATCATGTGACTGAGGCCCATATTACCACTATTGCTTACACCTCCATCATTTACTGCTTTCATTTACTTTTCCGTTGCAATCACTATCACTATTCCCTCTTGTGTTTTGATCCTTTGCAAACTACAAGGCCAGAGAGATTGACAACCTCTGTGTACTCGTTGGGAGCAAAGTTGATTGTTGTGTGTGTAGGTCCACGTCTTCTGCTAGCACCAGAGCAGCGGGCACCTACTTGTTGATCCTCGGAGTCCTCCTGGTTCGATAAACCTTACAGTCCCGGTGTAAGGGAAATTTGCTGCTGACTACATCTCCACCTTACACTTGGGGTAACCAACGAGGGGAGAGAAGTATATCCATCAACTCGTCATCAAGCAAGTTTCTGGCGTCATTGCCGGGGACTCCAGTCTTCAAGATAGGGGAGTTGCATGCTATCTTTTACCTTTGCTTTTTAGTCTTGTTAGTTTGCTTTCTAGTTTTTGCTTTAGAGTCTTACACCAAAAGCCACACAAAAATTAGTTGCTTTGTTCTTGCTTGTTGTTGCTGCTATGGGTTCCACTGAGAACACCAAGTTGTGTGACTTCACTAGTCACAACAACAATGACTTTATCTGCACTCCTATTGCTGCTCCCGCCACTCGGGCTACCTCCTATGAGATTAAACCTGCTTTACTGAACCTTGTTATGAAAGATCAATTCTCCGATGCTGGAGATGATGTTGCTTTGCACTTGAATAATTTTGTTGAGCTTTGTGATATGCAAAAATATAAAGAAGTAGATGGTGATATTGTTAAACTTAAGCTTTTTCCTTTCTCCTTGAGAGGAGGAGCTAAAGTGTGGCTTCAATCTTTGCCTAGGAATAGCATAGATTCTTGGGATAAGTGCAAAGATGCTTCTATTGGGAAGTATTACCCGCCTGCTAAGATTATCCAGTTAAGAAGTAATATTATGAATTTTAGACAACTGGATAATGAACACGTTGCCCGATCTTGGGAACGTATGAAATCTCTTGTTAAGAATTTCCCTACACATGGTTTGACTACTTGGATGGTTATCCAAACTTTCTATGCAGGATTGAACTTTACCTCGCGGAATCTGTTAGACTCGGCCGCAGGAGGAACCTTTATGTCAACTACACTTGGTGCTGCCACGAAACTATTGGATGATATGATGACAAATTATTCTCAATGGCACACCGAGAGAGCTCCAATAGGTAGGAAGGTAAACTCTGTTGAGGAGATCTCCTCCCTTAATGATAAGGTTGACATGATCATGACTTTACTTACTAAGCAAGCTCCTATTGATCCTCATGATGTTCCTTTAAATTATTTGGTTGCTCAAGAAAGAGAGCAAGTTGATGTTAATTTTATCTCTAGGAACAACTTTAATAATAATGCTTATAGGAGTAATTTTGGTAGCAATCCTAGACCGTTCCCATCCAACAACTATGGGAACAACAACACTTATCCTAGCACCAAAAACTCCACTTCTGAATTAGAGAGCATGCTTAAAGACTTTATCACTTCTCAAAAATCCTTCAATAAGAGTGTAGAAGAGAAATTAGAAAAATTAGATAGTCTCTCTTTGAAGGTAGACAACATAGCTCATGATGTAGAGATGCTTAAAATTAGAACTTCTCCCTTGAGGAAAGGAAAACCACACCCATGAATGCTATCCAAGTCCAAATTAATGAGAACATAAGAATGCTATCCAAACTCAAAGATAGATGGGCTAGAGAAAAAGAAGAGGAAGATAGGATTAAGAGCCTTCCTACGCACACTACCCTTGCTACTATACAAGTTGTTGAGGATCTCAAAACTTTTAGCACCCATCACACCCCTAGTCCAAATGGACCTATTAATGGTGATGCCAATACCTCAACTATAGGACAAGAAGGTCCTTTGAATTTAGAGACTACCAAAAGAATGAGCTTAGATGAAATTACCACCACTTTAATTAATGGTAGTAATCTTGATTTTGACAATTGTAGTCTTTCCGAAGTTCTCACTTTTTTGCAAAGAATGGCTAAAGACCCCCACACTAGTACACTCAATATTGCCTTCACCGAGCATATTACCAATGCTCTTATCAAAGCTAGGGAGGAGAAGCTCAAGCTAGAGACTTCTATTCCTAGAAAACTAGAAGATGGTTGGGATCCTATTGTCAAGATTAAATTGAATAATATCTCTTGCTTTGCCTTATGTTATGTTGGAGCTAGTGCCTCCGTTATGCCTGAAAGAATGTATGATATGCTTGATTTGAAACCTTTTGATCAATGTTCTTTTGGTGTTCGTCTTGTTGATTCTTCCATAAAGAAACCTTTATGGAGAATTGATGATGTTCTTATTTTTGTCAATGATAATTATGTGCCCGTTGATTTTCTTATTATGGACATTGAGTGTGATCCCTCATGTCCAATTATTTTGGGACGTCCTTTTCTCCACACTGTTGGTGCTATCATTGACATGAAAGAAGGGGCCATTAGATTCAAATTTCCCCTTAAAAAGGGAACGGAACACTTCCCTTGAAAGAAGATTAAGTTACCTTATGAGTCTGTTATTCGGGCAAGTTATTCTTATGGAGTTGATAATACTTGATCTTTTTGCATCATGCCTAGCTCAAAGGCATAAAAGAAAGCGCTTGTTGGGAGGCAACCCAATTTTTTTTTACTTTTAGTTTTAGTGGTCTTTATGCTTGTTACTACTGTAGCAACATCATTGTATCTTTATTTTCAAGCTTTGTGCCAAGTTTTTGCCTCCAATTGCAAGAAAGTTCAAAAGTTGTGACATGTTGTCGAGAAATAGATTGTGTGTGCTTGACGGAAAAAATCGCCAAAAATCACCAGATTATGTTTTTTATCTGAATTTATTTGAGAGTATGCTCTATATAATTGTCTTTCTGGCATATGTTCTGAGTTGTTTGATTTGAGTTGCAGAAGTGCCCCGAAATAACTATTTACTACGTGTTGTTCTGTTTTTCACACATTCTGCCACGTTTTGCGTTTTCATCATTTTGCAAATCTTAAGCTTGATTTTACTTTGCAAAAACCTTTTGGCAATCATGAGAAACGGTATATTTTCATGAAAATATTTATTTCTGGTAGGAATAAATTATTTTATTATGGGACTACCACTCTAATCAGCTTATGATGAGTTTCGTATGAAGGGAGTTTTCAAGTATGCGACGGAAGATGATGAAAGAAGATCTAGGAGTGTCAAGCGCTCAAGCTTGGGGATGCCCCCATGCACCACCAATAAGTATTCAAGGAGACTCAAGCGTCTAAGCTTGGGGATGCCCCCGTGCATCCCCTTCTCTATCAACAATCATCAGTTCGTCCATCTTCATGCTATATTTTTATCACTTCATATGTTATGTGCTACGCTTGGAGCGTCCCGCTCTTTACTTTTTAGTTTGTTTTAGTTTTGCTTGATTTCCATAACAAGTCGGAACCTAGCCTTCTTTGCTTGGGAGAGAAACACGCTCCACTCTGCCCTAGAACACAACATAGGTTTTCATGCTTATCTTTTTGTGTGTTGTTTATCTTTTCATAGCTGTTGTCATGCTTAGATCTTAGTTTTCATGTTATATCTTTTTAATAGCTTTTATTTAGGTTGATTTTGGAACTCTCTTGAGTTATCATGCTTATCTTGTTTAGAGAGTTGGCTTGTTGCACTGAGTTGTGTGTCCTGCATGAGTAGGTAATTGAGGTTGCTATTTAAGTATAGTAGTAACTTGCAATAGTTTTGAGGTATTGGTTTGAGTAACATTTGGAATATTAGTGCCAAGAGCTTGAGCCTATTAGTGATAGGTGTCGTATTTTGGGAAATCCGTGTGTTTTTCAAAAACTAAAAAATTAGTTGAGAACTCTAGCTACTATATTGATCGCTAACCTCTGGAGGGGTTGGAATATATAGAGTACCCTCACGTTACCATGGGTCGAGGATGCGCAAGGATAACCAAACCCCCAAACACTCCTCCTCGGGGTACTTGTCTCTTTGTGAATTTCCTGACTAGATAGAGAGTTACCGATAATAAGTGTATGAGTTCTTCGGACTAATGCGACGATTGTTGGCACTTCCACCATCCATATTTTGCTAGCCTCTTCGGTACCGTGCATTGCCCTTTCTCATCTTGAGAGTTGGTGCAAACTTCGCCGGTGCATCCAAACCCTTGGCATGATACGCTCTATCATCATAAGCCTCATTATATCTTTCCTCAAAACAGCCACCGTACCTACCTATTAAGGCATTTCCATAGCCTTTCTGAGATACATTGCCATGCGACATTCACAGTCTCATTACTTGATCTTCATGTCTGATACGTCTCAAACGTATCTATAATTTTTGATGGTTTCATGCTATTATCTTGTCAAACTTTGGATGTTTTATATGCCTTTTATATCTTTTTTGGGACTAACTTATTATCTCAGTGCCAAGTGTCAGTTCCTGTTTTTCCATGTTTTTACCCTTTTTAGAGGAAGATTTGAAACGGAGTCCAAATGGAATAAAGTCCCCGAAAAGATTTTTTCCGAAACAGAAGAAGATCGGGAGACTTGAGAACCAAGGCAGGGGGTCCCCAGGGACCCCACAAGCCCCCTAGCCCCGGTAAGGGGGAGGCCGGGCCTCCCAGGCTTGTGGGCCCATGGACCTCCTTTGCCCTAGGTTTTGCGCCTATATATTCCCTAAAATCCCAGAAAAAATCAGGAGATCATCGAAAATACTTTTCCGCCGCCGCAAGCTTGTGTCTCCGCAAGATCCCATCTGGGGCATGTTCTGGTGCCCTGCCGGAGGGGGATTCGGATATGGAGGGCTTCTTCATCAACACCATGACCTCTCCGATGATGCGTGAGTAGTTCACCATAGACCTACGGGTCCATACCTAGTAGCTAGATGGCTTATTCTCTCTCTAGAATCTTCAATACAAAGTTCTCCATGATCTTCATGGAGATCTATCCGATGTAATCTTCTTTTGCGGTGTGTTTGCCGAGATCCGGTGAATTGTGGATTTATGATCAGATTATCTATGAATCTTATTTGAGTTTCTTTTGATCTCTCTTATGCATGATTTCATATCCTTGTAATTCACTTCGAGTTGTGAGTTTTGTTTGGCCAACTAGATCTATGATTCTTGCAATGGGAGAAGTGCTTGGTTTTGGGTTCATACCGTGCGGTGACCTCACCCAGTGACACAAGGGGTAGCGAGGCATCGTGTTGTTGCCATCAAGGGTAAAAAGATGGGGGTTTTCATCATTGGTTTGAGATTATCCCTCTACATCATGTCATCTTGCTTAAGGCGTTACTCTGTTCGTCATGAACTCAATACACTAGATGCATGCTGGATAGCAGTCGATGTGTGGAGTAATAGTAGTAGATGCAGAAAGTATCGGTCTACTTGTCTCAGACGTGATGCGTATATGTATGATCATTGCCTTAGATATCGTCATGACTTTGCGCGGTTCTATCAATTGTTCGAGAGTAATTTGTTCACCCACTGTAATACTTGCTATTTTGAGAGAAGCCTCTAGTGAACACTATGGTCCCCGGGTCTACTCCACACCATATTTTCAGCCTTACACTTTTACTTCGTTGCACTTTCCGCCTTCAGATCTCACTTTGCAATCAATCTTGAAGGGATTGACAACCCCTTTATAGCGTTGGGTGCAAGCTCTTTTGTGTTTGCGCAGGTACTCCGGACTTGACGCGATTCTCCTACTGGATTGATACCTTGGTTCTCAAACTGAGGGCAATACTTTCTGCTCCTGTGCTGCATCGCCCTTTCCTCTTCAAGGGAAAAACCAACGCAAGCTCAAGAGACGACAGAAGGATTTCTGGCACCATTGTCGGGGAAGAACTTTTGTTGCCGTAGTAGAAGAATTTCTGGCGCCGTTGCCGGGGAGGATCAAGTCAAGAACTCATCCAAGTAAGTGTCGCAAACTCATCTCTTGCATTTACTTTTTTGCCTCTCGTTTTCCTGTCCCCCACTTCTGAAAAACAAAAATTTACAAAAAAATCTTTGCCTTTTTCGTTTGCCCTTTTCTCTCGCCTGCTCTTTGTTCGCTGTGTGCTTGCTTGCTTGCCGAAGTCACCATGAATGAAAACACCAAACTTTGTGACTTCTCGAATACTAATAATAATGATTTTATTAGTACTCCGATTGCTCCCGCCACTAGTGCGGAGTCATACGAAATCAATGCCGCTTTGCTGAATCTTGTTATGAAAGAGCAATTCGCCGGCCTTGCTAGTGAAGATGCCGCATCCCATCTTAACACCTTCATTGAGCTTTGCGATATGCAAAAGAAGAAATATGTGGATAATGATGTGATTAAATTGAAGCTTTTTCCTTTCTCGTTGCGAGATCGAGCAAAAATTTGGTTTTCGTCTTTGCCCAAAATTAGTATCGATTCTTGGGATAAGTGCAAAGATGCTTATATATCCAAGTATTTTCCGCCGGCTAATATTATCTCTCTCCGTAATGATACCACGAATTTTAAGCAACTTCATCGTGAACATGTTGCACAATCTTGGGAGAGAATGAAATTGATGATTAGAAATTGTCCCGCTCATGGTTTGAGTCTTTGGATGATTATACAAATCTTCTACGCTGGCTTGAAATTCGCTTCTAGAAATATCTTGGACTCCGCCTCAGGTGGAACGTTCATGGAAATCACGTTAGGGGAAGCCACAAAACTCCTAGACAATATCATGACGAACTACTCTCAGTGGCACACTGAAAGGTCACCTACTAGTAAGAAGGTACACGCTATAGAAGAAATTAACTCGTTGAGTGCTAAGATGGATGAGTTAATGAATTTGGTTGCTAGTAGAAGTGCTCCTTTAGATCCTAATGATATGCCCTTGTCTTCTTTGATTGAGATTAGCATTGCTAGCTTGGACGTTAATTTTGTTGGTAGGAATAATTTTGGCAACAACAATGCTTTTAGAGGAAACTATGTTCCTAGGCCTTTTCCAAGTAACTCCTCTAATAACTTTGGCAGCTCTTACAACAACACTCATGGAAATTACAATAGACTACCCTCTAATCTAGAGAGTAATATCAAAGAGTTTATCAACTCGCAAAAGATTTTCAATGCGTCCATAGAGGAAAAACTACTCAAAATTGACGACTTGGCTAAGAGTGTTGATAGAATGTCTAGTGCTATTGATGCTTTGAAAGTTAGATGTGCTCCTCCCAATATCAATATGGATGAAACTTTGAAAGCTATGCGTGTTTCCATGATTGAGAGCAAAGAAAGAACCGACCAAATTCGTGCTAGACATGAATGGCTTAAAAAGGCGTGTTCTCGTGATAAGAATCACGAAGATCTTAAAGTGCTTGGTGTGACTCCCATTGAATCTTTGTTTTCTTGTGTCAAACCCAATGATGATGGAGCTGGATATGAATCCACTTTGGTTGAAAAGAGCCCCAATGATTCGGAGTCCATCTATCTTGATGTTAAAAGCATTGAAAGTGGAGTAGAAGATATTAAAACTTTGAGTAGTAATGAAATTACTACTTTGGATTTTAAGGAATTCAACTATGATAGTTTCTCCTTGATTGAATGCATTTCCTTGATGCAATCCATGCTAAACTCTCCACACGCTTATAGCCAAAACAAGGCCTTTACCGATCATATCGTCGAAGCTATGATAAAATCTCTTGAAGAGAAACTTGAATTGGAAGTCTCTATCCCTAGAAAGCTTCATGATGAGTGGGAACCTACTATCAAAATCAAAATCAAAAACTATGAATGCAATGCTTTGTGTGATTTGGGTGCTAGTGTTTCCGCGATTCCAAAGTCTTTATGTGATGTTCTGGGTTTTAATGAGCTTGCAGAGTGTTCTCTTAATTTGCATCTTGCGGATTCTACTGTCAAGAAACCCATGGTAAGGATCAATGCTGTTCTTATTATTGCAAATAGGAACTATGTACCCGTGGATTTCATTGTGCTTGACATTGATTGTAATCCTACTTGCCCTATTATTCTTGGTAGACCTTTCCTAAGGACTATCGGTGCTATCATCGATATGAAGGAAGGGAATATTATATTTCAATTTCCTTTAAAGAAGGGCATGGAACACTTTCCTAGAAAAAAAATAAGATTGCCTTATGAATCCATGATGAGGGCCACTTATGGTTTGAGCACCAAAGACGACGATACGTGATTCTATCGCTTTTATTCCTACCTAAGGGCGTTAAACAATAGCGCTTGTTGGGAGGCAGCCCAATGAATTTATCTTTTTATTTCTGTTTTGTTGCGTCCACACCATCATAATTCTGTTGTGATTGTGTTTTTTTCTGTTTCTTTTTGTGTTTGAGCCAAGCAAAACCTTTACGACTAGTCTTGGTGATGGTTGTTTAATCCTGCTGGAAAAAGACAGAAAATTTTCGCTCACGAGATGATTTTTCATTTTTATTCAGAAAGAGGTTTTGATTTGATTCTTTTTGATGTTGGTTGATATGCCTTTTACCCATATAGTTGTAATCTTTCAGTATTTTTAAGGTACCAGAAGTATACGAAGTATACAGATTGCTACATACTGGTCTGTTTTTGATAGATTCTGTTTTTGTTGAGTTAGTTGCTTGTTTTGATGAAACTATGGATAGTATCAGGGGGTACTAGCCATGGAAAAGTGAGAATATAGTAGGCCAACACCAATATAAATAGAAATCAAGATTGCTACAGTACCTAAAGTGGTGGTAGTTTGTTTTCTTGTGCTAATGTTATCACGAGTTTCTGTTTAAGTTTTGTGTTGTGAAGTTTTCAAGTTTTGGGTGATGATCTCATGGACAAAGAGATAAGGAGTGGAAAGAGATCAAGCTTGGGGATGCCCAAGGCATCGCCTGCCAAATTCAAGGACACCAAAAAGCCTAAGCTTGGGGATGCCCCGGGAAGGCATCCCCTCTTTCGTCTTCAATCCATCCGTAACATTACTTGGAGCTATATTTTTATTCACCACATGATATGTGTTTTGCTTAGAGAGTCTTGTATCTTAGGAGTCTTTTCTTTTTGTTGTGTCACAATCATCCTTGCTGCACACCTTTAGAGAGAGACATGCACTCATCGTGATTTTGCTAGAATGCTCATCGTGCTTGTCTTATATGTTTTGAGCTAGATATTTTGCTCTATGTGCTTCACTTAGATCTTTTAGAGCACGATGGTGCGTGACTTGGTAGTTGGCTTATGCTATAAAAGTAGTCCCAAAGGTGATAGGTACCCAGAGAGGATACAAAAACCTCCATCTTCATGTGCATTTAGTAGAAAGAGAAGTCTTGATTCCTCTCAATTAGTTTTGAGACATGGATTTGGTGATATTAAGAGCTATGTTAGTAGGGTGTTGTGAATCTAGAAATACTTGTGTTGAAGTTAGTGATTCCCGTAGCATGAGCGTATGATGAACCGCTATGTTAGGAAGTCGGAGCATAATTGATCTATTGATTGTCATCCTTTGTGTTGAGGTCGGGATCGCGCGATGGTTAACACCTACCAACCCTTCCCCTGGGAGTATGCGTTTAGCACTTTGTTTCGATTACTAATAAAAACTTTCGCAACAAGTATGTGAGTTCTTCATGACTAATGTGAGTCCATGGTATAGATGCACTTTCACCTTCCACCATTGCTAGCCTCTCTAGTACCGCGCAATTCTCGCCGGTACACAAACCCACCATATGCCTTCCTCAAAACAGCCACCATACCTACCTACTATGGCATTTTCATAGCCATTCCGAGATATATTGCCATGCAACTACCACTGCTCCGTCTCATGACTTGTGCCATCACTCTCATATTTCCATTGCATGATCGTAAGATAGCTAGCAAGATGTTTCAACGTCATACGCCAAGCTAGATCATTGCACATCCCGGTACACTACCGGAGGCATTTCCTATAGAGTCATCATCATTTTGAGCTTTGAGTTGTGAGCAAATAAAAGTGTGATGATCATCATTATTAGAGCATTGTCCCATGTGAGGAAATAAAAAGAGGCCAAAGAGCCCAAATAAAAAAAGAGAGGCCAAGAGCCCCCCAAAAAAAGAGAAGGGAGAAAAAGAGAGAAGGGACAATGCTACTATCTTTTTCCACACTTGTGCTTCATAATAGCACCATGTTCTTCATCATTGAGAGCTTCTTGCTTTTTCACTACCATATGCTAGTGGGAATCTTCATTATATAACTTGGCTTGTATATTCCAATGATGTGCTTCCTCAAATTAACCTAGGTCTTTGTGAGCAAGCAAGTTGGATGCACACCCACTAGTTCTCCTTTTGAGCTTTCACATACTTATAGCTCTAGTGCATCCCTTGTATGGCAATCCCTACTCATTCACATTGATATCTATTAATGGGCATCTCCATAGCCCTTTGATACGCCGAGTCAATGTGACCATCTCCTTCTTTTTGTCTCACAACCACCACCACACTCTATTCCACCTATAGTGCTATATCCATGGCTCACGCTCATGTATTGTGTGATAGTTATAAAAGGTTTGAGAAAGTAAGAGTGCGAAAACAATTACTTGTCCAATACCGGGGTTGTGCATGTTTTATATTAGTTTTGTGAGGATGATGGAGCATAGCCAGACTATATGATTTTGTAGGGATAACTTTCTTTGGCCTTGTTATTTCGAAAGTTCATGATTACCTTGCTAGTTTGCTTGAAGTATTATTGTTTTCATGTCAATAGCAAACTATTGTTTTGAATCTTACGGATCTGAACATTCATGTCACATGAAAGAAGTTACAAAGGACAAATATGCTAGGTAGCATTCCACATCAAAAATTCAGTCTTTATCACTTCCCTACTCGAGGACGAGCATGAGTTAAGCTTGGGGATGCTTGATACGTCTCCAACGTATCTATAATTTTTGATGGTTTCATGCTATTATCTTGTCAAACTTTGGATGTTTTATATGCCTTTTATATCTTTTTTGGGACTAACTTATTAACTGAGTGCCTAGTGCCAGTTCCTGTTTTTTCTGTGTTTTTGACCCTTTTCAGAGGAAGATTTGAAATGGAGTCCAAATGGAATAAAATCCCCGAAAACATTTTTTCTGAAACAGAAGAAGATCGGGAGACTTGAGAACCAAGGCAGGGGGTCCCCATGGACCCCACAAGCCCCCTAGCCCCGGCCAGGGGGGGAGGCCGGGCCTCCCAGGCTTGTGGGTCCCCTGGACCTACTCTGCCCTAGGTTTTGCGCCTATATATTCCCTAAAATCCCAGAAAAATTTAGGAGATCATCGAGAATACTTTTCCGCTGCCGCAAGCTTCTGTCTCCGCAAGATCCCATCTGGGGCACGTTCTGGTGCCCTGCCGGAGGGGGGATTCGGATACGGAGGGCTTCTTCATCAACACCATAGACCTACGAGTCCATAGCTAGTATCTAGATGTCTTTTCTCTCTCTTGGGTCTTCAATACAAAGTTCTCCATGATCTTCATGGAGATCTATCTGATGTAATGTTCTTTTTCGATGTGTTTGTTGAGATCCGATGAATTGTGGATTTATGATCAGATTATCTATGAATCTTATTTGAGTTTCTTCTGATCTGTCTTATGCATGATTTCATATCCTTGTAATTCTCTTCGAGTTGTGGGTTTTGTTTGGCCAACTAGAACTATGATTCTTGCAATGGGAGAAGTGCTTGGTTTTGGGTTCATACCGTGCGGTGACCTCACCCAGTGACAGAAGGGGTAGCGAGGCACGCATCGCGTTGTTGCCATCAAGGGTAAAAAGATGGGTTTTTCATCATTGGTTTGAGATTATCCCTCTACATCATGTCATCTTGCTTAAGGCGTTACTCTGTTTGTCATGAACTCAATACACTAGATGCATGTTGGATAGCGGCCGATGTGTGGAGTAATAGTAGTAGCGTAGAAAGTATCAGTCTACTTGTCTTGGACGTGATGCCTATATTGTTGGGGAACGTCGCATGGGAAACAAAAAAATTCCTACACACACGAAGACCTATCATGGTGATGTCCATCTACGAGAGGAGATTTAGATCTACGTACCCTTGTAGATCGCACAGCAGGAAGCGTTAAGAAACGAGTTGATGTAGTGGAACGTCTTCACGTCCCTCGAACCGCCCCACGAACCATCCCGCGATCCGTCCCACGAACCGTCTCGTGATCCGTTGCACGAACCGTCTTGCGATCCATCTCACGATCTGTTCCGATCTAGTGCCGAACAGATGGCACCTCCGCGTTCAGCACACGTACAACTCGATGACGATCTCCACCTTCTTCATCCAGCACGAGGGGGCAGAGAGGTAGAAGAGTTCTCCGGCAGCGTGACGGCGCTCCGGTGGTGGTGACGATTGATGTTTGCTGTGTATCCCTTGCAACGGCGTTAGAAATAGTTGTGTTGACGGCACCAGGAATCCTTCAGCTACGGCTACGCCTTAAGGGACTTCGTACGCAAGTATGCAAAGGATTTTCCCCGTGGTCTTGGAGCCTTGCATTGGTGTTCCCTCGAAGCGGAAAGGGTGATGTAGCACAGCGACGGTAAGTATTTCCCTCAGTTTGAGAACCAAGGTATCAATCCGGCGGAAGAGTATCTCAAGATCCTGCACAAACACAAAAGCTTGCACCCAACGCTATGAAGGGGTTGTCAATCCCTTATAGATTGTTTGCCAAGTGAGAACCGAAAGCAATAAAGTAACAAAGCAAAGTAAAAGCGGAGATGTAAACGATGGATGTGAATAGACCCGGGGGGCGTAGTGTTTACTAGTGGACTCTCTCATGAAAGCAAGTAGACGGTGGGTGAACAAATTCCTGTCGAGCAATTGATAGAACTGTGCAGAGTCGTGACGATATCTATGCAATGATTATTTCTATAGGCATCACGTCCGAAACAAGTAGACCGATACTTTCTGCATCTACTACTATTACTCCACACGTCGACCGCTATCCAGCATGCATCTAGTGTATTAAGTCCATAAGAACAGAGTAACGCCTTAAGCAAGATGACATGATGTAGAGGGATAATCTCAAACCAATGATAAAAACCCCATCTTTTTACCCTTGATGGCAACTGCTTGATGTGTTCCTTGCTGCCCCTATTGTCACTGGGAAAGGTCACCACATGGCAGAACCCAAAACCAAGCACTTCTCCCATTGCAAGAATCATAGATCTAGTTGGCCAAACAAAACCCAAGACTCGGAGAGACTTACAAGGATATCAAATCATGCATATAAGAAATCAACAAAGACTCAAATATATATCATAGATAATCTGATCACAAGTCCACAATTCATCGGATCTCGACAAACACACCGCCAAAGAAGATTACATCGGATAGATCTCCATGAAGATCATGGAGAACTTTGTATTGAAGATCCAAGAGAGAGAAGAAGCCATCTAGCTACTAACTACGGGCCCGTAGGTCTGAAGTGAACTACTCATGAGTCATTGGAGGGGCGATGATGATGATGAAGAAGCCCTCCAACTCCAAAGTCCCCGCCGACAGGGTGCCGGGAAGGGTCTCCAGATGAGATCTCGCGGAAACGGAAGTTTGCGGCGGCGGAAAAGTATTTTCGAGGCTCCCCTGATTTTTTGCGAAATATTTGGGAATTTATAGGTCAGGGAGGCCACAAGCCTGCCCACCGCCGCCTCCCCCCGGTGGCGGAGTGGGGGTTTGTGGGCTCCCTGGAGCCCACCTGGCTTGGCCCAAAAGCCCCGTGGACTTCTTTCGTTCGGGAAAAAATCATTTCGGAGTTTTTCTTCCGTTTGGACTCCTTTCCAAAATCAGATCTGAAAAGAGTCAAAAACACGGAAAAAACAGGAACTTGCACTTGGCACTGAATTAATAAGTTAGTCCCAAAAAGATACAAAAAGGTACATAAAACATACAAATAAGGCAAGATAACAACGTGAAAACATCAAAAAATATAGATACGTTTGAGACGTATCAAGCATCCCCAAGCTTAACTCCTGCTCGTCCTTGAGTAGCGAAGTGATAAGAATGAATTTTTGATGCTTTCATGCTACCTAGCATAGGTGTCCTTTGTAATTCCTCTTATGTGACGTGAATGTTCAGATCCATTAGATTCAAAACAATAGTTTGCTATTGACGTGGAAACAATAATAATTCAAGCAAACTAGCAAAGTAATCATGAACTTTCAAAATAACAAGGCCAAAAGAAAGTTATCCCTACAAAAGCATATAGTCTGGCTATGCTCTATCATCATTGCACAACGAATTTAAATCATGCACAACCCCGGTATTGGCCAAGTAATTGTTTCACACCTTTACTTTCTCAAACATTTTCAACTCTCACGCAATACATGAGCGTGAGCCATGGTTATAGCACTATAGATGGTGTGGAATGTGGTGGGGGGTTGCAAGACAAAAAGGAGAAGATAGTCACATTAACTAGGCATATCAATGAGTTATGGAGATGCTCATCAATAGATATCAATGTGAATGAGTAGGGATTGCCATACAAATGATGCACTAGAGCTACAAGTATGTGAAAGCTCTTAAAGAAAACTAGTGGGTGTGCATCCAACTTGCTTGCTCACGAAGACCTAAGGCAATTTTGAGGAAGCCTATCATTGGAATATACAAGCCAAGTTATATAATGAGAATTTCCCACTAGCTATATGGTGGTGACAAAACGAGAGACTCTCAATCATGAAGATCATGGTGCTCAAAATGCACAAGTGTGGAAAAAGTGGTAGCATTGTCCCTTCTCTTTTTTCTCTCATTTTTTTTATTTTGGTGGGCTCTTTGGCCTCTTTTTTATGGGCTTCTTTGGCCTCTTTTATTTCCTCACATGGGACAATGCTCCAATAATGATGATCATCACACTTTCAACTCAAAACTTAGAGCAACTATGACTCTATATGGAATGCCTTCGGCAGTGTACCGTGGCAATGATCTAGCATGGCATAGACATCAATGGAAACATCATTCTAGCTATCTTACGATCGTGCAAAGTCAATGTAGACGTGGTGGAACATATCATGGTGGTAGTTGCATGGAAATATATCTCGGAATGACTTTGAAAAGCCATAGTAGGTAGGTATGGTGGCTGTTTTGAGGGAGGCTAATGGTGGGTTTCGTGCACCGGCGAAAGTTGCACGGCACTAAGAAGATAGTGATGGTGGAAGGTGAAAGTGCATCTAAACCATGGACTCAACATTAGTCATGAAGAATTCATATACTTGTTGCAAAAGTTTTATTAGTAATCGAAACAAAGCATTCGACGCATACTCCTAGGGGAAGGGTTGGTAGGTATAAACCATCGCGCGATCCCGACCGCCACGCAAAGGATGAGAATCAATAGACTAATCATGCCCAGATTTCATCACATAGCGGTTCACCATACGTGCATGCTACGGGAATCACTAACTTCAACACAAGCATTTCTAGATCCACAACACCTTACTAGCATAACTTCAATATTACCACAACCACAACTCAAAACTAATTGAGATGAATCAAACTTCTCTAACTATTCAATGCACATGAAGGTGGAAGTTTTTTGCATCCCTTTGGATAACTACCCCTTTTGAGACTACTTTCAAAGCATAGATCAACTACCAAGACACGCACCGGTGTGCTCTAAAAGATATAAGTGAAGCACATAGAGCAAAATTATCTAGCTCAAAAGATATAAGTGAAGCACATGTGAGCTGAATTGTCTACCAAAAGATATAAGTGAAGCTCGACAAAATCATGATGTGTGCATGTCTCTCTCTCTAGGTGTGCAGCAAGGATGATTGTGACACAACAAAAATATAAAAGACCCTACGATACAAGACGCTCCAAGCAAAAACACATAACATGTGGTGAATAAAAATATAGCCCCAAGTAACGTTACCGATGGATTGAAGACGAGAGAGGGGATGCCTTCCCGGGGCATCCCCAAGCTTAGGCTTTTACAACATCCTTGAATCTCTGGGGGTGCCTTGGGCATCCCCAAGCTTGAGCTCTTGCCACTCTTTATCTTCTTGTCCATAAGAACTTCACCCAAAACTTGAAAACTTCACAACACGAAACTTAAACAGAAACTCGTGATAACATTAGTACAAGAAAACAAACCACCACTTCCTTAGGCACTGTAGCAAACTTAAATTCTAATTGTGCTGATGTTGGGTTACTGTACTTTCAGTCTTCCATGGCTAATACCCCCCGATACTATCCATAGTTTCATCAAAATAAGCAACCAACACAACAAAAACAGAATTTGTTAACAGCAGACCAGTCTGTAGCAATCTGTATGTTTCGTATACCTCTGGTACTTCAACAATTCTGAACAATTACGACAGTCTGACGAATTTGTGTAGCAATCAGCAGCAAAAAGAATCAACTCAAAAGCTCTTACAGAAAAAAAATGAAAATTATTTTCATGAGAAGAAAGTTTCTGTCTTTTCCAGCATGACCAAACGATCATCCCCAAGACTAATCATAAAGGTTTTGCTTGGCACAAACGCAAAAAGAAACACAAAAAAACACAATCATAACAGAATTATGAAAGTGTGGAAAACACAAAATAGAAAGAAAAAGGATAGATTCGTTGGGTTGCCTCCCAACAAGCGCTTTTGTTTAAGGCCCTTAGCTAGGCGAAAGTGATGGAATCACGTATAGTCATCTTTGGTGCTCAAACCATAGGTAGCCCTCATCATAGATTCATAAGGCAATCTTATTTTCTTTCTAGGAAAGTGCTCCATTCCCTTCTTTAAAGGAAATTGAAATCTAATATTCCCTTCCTTCATATCGATGATAGCACCAATAGTCCTTAGGAAAGGTCTACCAAGAATAATGGGACATGAAGGATTGCAATCTATGTCAAGTACAATGAAATCCAAGGGTACATAGTTCTTATTTGCAACAATAAGAACATCATCGATCCTCCCCATGGGTTTCTTGACAGTAGAATCCGCAAGATGCAAATTAAGAGAACACTCTTCAATCTCTTGAAAACCAAGAATATCACATAAAGACTTTGGAATCGCGGAAACACTAGAACCCAAATCACACAAAGCATTGCAGTCATAGTTCTTGATCTTGATTTTGATAGTAGGTTCCCACTCATCATGGATTTTTCTAGGTATAGAGACTTCTAGTTCGAGCTTCTCTTCAAGAGATTTCATCATTGCATCTACGATATGCGCGGTAAAGGCTTTGCTTTGGCTATAAGCATGTGGATTGTTTGCAATGGATTGCATCAAAGAAATGCATTCAAGCAAGGAGCAATTATCATAATTGAATTCCTTGAAATCCAAAGTGGGAGTTTCATTACTACCCAAAATTTTGACTTCTTCTACTCCACTCTCCACACCTTTATCATCAAGATAGGTGGACTCCGAATCATTGGGGCATTTTTCAACCGAAGTGGATTCATATCCAGCCCCTCCATAAGTAGGTTTGACACGCGAAAACAAAGATTCAAGAGGAGACACACCAAGCACTTTAAGATCTTCGTGATTTTCATCACAAATTTCAGGTTTAGCTGCCATCTTATTGACTAAGGTAGCCTGCTTGTCAGAAATTTGGCCCACCAATTTTTCAAGATGAGCAAACTAGGAACTAAGTGCAAGGAAATCATTGGCCATATCATCAACCTCTTTATTCAAGGAGACCAAAAAGGAATTTTGCTCTTTTAATTCCCTACGGAAGTAACTATTTTGGTCAAACTGTGAAGACATGAAACCTTTGACATTTGTTTCAATCTCCTCCAATTTTCTGAAATAGTTTGGTTTGGCCATGAAGAAAAATCTCTCACGAACAAACCTAGGAGCAGGCGGCGAAAGGGAAAGGCAAAAAAGCAAAAGAAAACGGCGAAGGAGAAAGGCGAATGAAAATGGCAAATGTGAAGTGGGGGAGAGGAAAACGAGAGGCAACTAGCAACAAAAGTAAATGCAAGAGAAGAGTTTGTGAGACCTACTTGGATAGATCTTGATTTCTCCTCCCCGGCAACGGCGCCAGAAATACTTCTGATGTTTTCTGTGTATCCCTTGCAATGACGCCAGAAATAGTTGTGTCGACGGCACCAGGAATCCTTCAGCTACGGCTACGCGTTAAGGGACTTCCTAGGCAAGTATGCAAAGGATTTCCCCCGTGGCCTTGGAGCCTTGCATTGGTGTTCCCTCGAAGTGGAAAGGGTGATGTAGCACAGCGACGGTAAGTATTTCCCTCAGTTTGAGAACCAAGGTATCAATCCGGCGGAAGAGTATCTCAAGATCCTGCACAAACACAAAAGCTTGCGCCCAAGGCTATGAAGGGGTTGTCAATCCCTTATAGATTGTTTGCCAAGTGAGAACTGAAAGCAACAAAGTAACAAAGCAAAGTAAAAGCGGAGATGTAAACGATGGATGTGAATAGACCCGGGGGCCGTAGTGTTTACTAGTGGCTTCTCTCATGAAAGCAAGTAGACGGTGGGTGAACAAATTCCTATCGAGCAATTGATAGAACTGTGCAGAGTCGTGACGATATCTATGCAATGATTATTTCTATAGGCATCACGTCCGAAACAAGTAGACCGATACTTTCTGCATCTACTACCATTACTCCACACGCCGACCGCTATCCAGCATGCATCTAGTGTATTAAGTCCATAAGAACAGAGTCACGCCTTAAGCAAGATGACATGATGTAGAGGGATAATCTCAAACCAATGATAAAAACCCCATTTTTTTACCCTTGATGGCAACTGCTTGATGTGTTCCTTGCTGCCCCTACTGTCACTGGGAAAGGTCACCACATGGCAGAACCCAAAACCAAGCACTTCTCCCGTTGCAAGAATCATAGATCTAGTTGGCCAAACAAAAGCCAAGACTCGGAGAGACTTACAAGGATATTAAATCATGCATATAAGAAATCAGCAAAGACTCAAATATATATCATAGATAATCTCATCACAAGTCCACAATTCATCGGATCTCGACAAACACACCGCCAAACAAGATTACATCGGATAGATCTCCATGAAGATCATGGAGAACTTTGTATTGAAGATCCAAGAGAGAGAAGAAGCCATCTAGCTACAAACTACGGACCCGTAGGTCTGAAGTGAACTACTCACGAGTCATTGGAGGGGCGATGATGATAATGAAGAAGCCCTCCAACTCCAAAGTCCCCTCCGGCAGGGTGCCGGGAAGGGTCTCCAGATGAGATCTCACGGAAACGGAAGTTTGCGGCAGCGGAAAAGTATTTTCGATGCTCCCCTGATTTTTTGCGGAATATTTGGGAATTTATAGGCCAAAGACCTAGGTCAGGGGGCGGCCAGGGAGGCCACAAGCCTGCCCACCGCCGCCTCCCCCCTGGTGGCGGAGTGGGGGCTTGTGGGCTCCCTGGAGCCCACCTGGCTTGGGCCAAAAGCTCCCTGGACTTCTTCCGTTCGGGAAAAAATCATTTCGGGGTTTTTCTTTAGTTTGGACTCCGTTCCAAAATCAGATCTGAAAAGAGTCAAAAACACGGAAAAAACAGGAACTGGCACTTGGCACTGAATTAATATGTTAGTCCCAAAAAGATATAAAAACATACATAAAACATACAAAGAAGGCAAGATAACAGCGTGAAAACATCAAAAATTATAGATACGTTTGAGACGTATCACCGATCTAATCCTGCAGGGCTCCGCCCGAGCTCCGCAGAAATACGATCTAGAGGAAAAACTGCGTGGTATAGGGCTCAAAAACCCCCAATACCTCTAGTATATATAGGAGGGAGGGAGGGGAGGAGGCAGCCTCAAACCCTCAAGGTTTGGCCGAAATTGAAGGTGGAGGAGTCCTACTCCAATCCTACTTGGAGTAGGATTCCACCTTCCCACTTGGAAACTCTTTCCACCTTGTGTTTTTTCCTTATCAAACCTTATGGGCCTTAGTGGGAACTTATTCCAGCCCACTAGGGTCTGGTTTATCTCTTCCCATAGCCCATGAGACCCCTTGGGGCGTGACACCCCTCCCGATGGTCCCCGGCACCCCTCCCGGCGCTCCCGGTACACTACCGATAAGCCCGAAACTTTTCCGGTAACCAAAACAGGACTTCCTATATATCAATCTTTACCTCCAGACCATTCCAGAGCTCCTCGTGACGTCCTGGATCTCATATGGGACTCCGAACAACTTTCGGTTACCAACACCTATAACTCAACTATACCGAAACATCGTCGAACCTTAAGTGTGCAGACCCTGCGGGTTCGAGAACTATATAGACATGCCCCGAGGTACTACTCGGTCAATATCCAACAACGGGACCTGGATGCCCATATTGGATCCTACATATTCTCCGAAGATCTTATCGGTAGAACCTCAGTGTCAAGGATTCATATAATCCCGTATGTTATTCCCTTTGTCCTTCGGTATGTTACTTGCCCGAGATTCGATCGTCGGTATCCGCATACCTATTTCAATCTCGTTACCGGCAAGTCTCTTTACTCGTTCCGTAATACAAGATCCCATGACTTAGACTTAGTCACATTGCTTGCAAGGCTTGTGTGTGATGTTGTATTACCGAGTGGGCCCCGAGATACCTCTTCGTCACACGGAGTGACAAATCCCAGTCTTGATCCATACTAACTCAACAGACACCTTCGGAGATACCTGTAGAGCACCTTTATAGTCACCCAGTGACGTTGCGACGTTTGATGCACACAAGGTATTCCTCCGGTGCCAGTGAGTTATATGATCTCATGGTCATAGGAACAAATACTTGACACGCAGAAAACAATAGCAATAAAACGACACGATCAATATGCTACGTTCATAGTTTGGGTCTTGTCCATCACATGATTCTCCTAATGATGTGATCCCGTTATCAAGTGACAACACTTGTCTATGGTTAGGAAACCTTGACCATCTTTGATCAACGAGCTAGTCAACTAGAGGCTTACTAGGGACAGTATTTTGTCTATGTATCCACACATGTATTTGTGTTTCCAATCAATACAATTATAGCATAGATAATAAACGATTATCACGAACAAAGAAATATAATAATAACTAATTTATTATTGCCTCTAGGGCATATTTCCAACATATATGTATGATCATTGCCTTAGATATCGTCATGACTTTGCGCGGTTCTATCAATTGCTCGACGGTTATTTGTTCACCCACCGTAATACTTGCTATTTTGAGAGAAGCCTCTAGTGAACACTATGGCCCCCGGGTCTACTCCACACCATATTTTCAGCCTTACACTTTTACTTCGTTGCACTTTCCGCCTTCAGATCTCACTTTGCAATCAATCTTGCAGGGATTGACAACCCCTTTACAGCGTTGGGTGCAAGCTCTTTTGTGTTTGTGCAGGTACTCTGGACTTGACGCGATTCTCCTACTGGATTGATACCTTGGTTCTCAAACTGAGGGAAATACTTACTGCTCCCGTGATGCATCGCCCTTTCCTCTTCAAGGGAAAAACCAACGCAATCTCAAGAGACGACAGAAGGATTTCTGGCAGCATTGCCGGGGAAGAACTTTTATTGCCGTAGCAATGTGATACATGCTTTTGCTTGATAGAGGAGTCGCATGGTAGTTGAGATTTTCCCTTATTATTGCTACATGACACGCTAGTTTCATTGCATATCCTGCTAAACTGGCAGAGGCATACATTTGCATATATCATGATAGTTTTCATTTGTCTTTATGTTGAGTACTTCTTATAAAGTGTGAGATCTTCTTTTTGTTCTTGTAAAACATAGAACGTTGCCCTTAAGTGAGGAAAATATCACAAAGAGGAAAAATCAAAAGATCCTAAAGAGAACAAATGAAAGATAAATACAAAGAGCCAAAGAGGCCACAAAAAATAAATAAAAAGAAAAAAGAAAAAAAAAGAAAAAAAAGAAAAAAAAAGAGAGAAGGGGGCAACACTACTATTCCTTTTGAAAGATCCACACTCGTACTCCATTGCTATATTTGTACTACATAGAGATTATCATTCATGCATAACTATGTGGGGACCCTTACACTATAAAACTTAGCTGGCATATTCCAATGACGAGCCTCCCCAAATGAGCTCTAGGTCTTCATGAGCAAGCAAGTTGGATGCACCCCCACTAGTTCCATTAGAGAGCTTACCTTAGCTCATATGTGCATCCGTTGCATGGCAATCCCTACTCCTCACATCATATCTATCATTTATCTTTCTCTCGCCTATGGTTGTCCTCATTGATGTGAGCCTTTCACACCTTTTTTGTCTTCCTTCCCCATCATTATTCTTTTTTACATCCTAAGTGCCAAACATATCCTGCTTGCGCTCATCGATTGCATCAGTGTCAAAAGGGAGAGGATCATTTTGACTTGTGCCTGACTAGTGGTCTGGGCATGAGTCAAAATAAGATTCCAAAGGAGACCAAGTGTTAAGTTTAGTAGATCGAGTTCTCAATTAAAAAAATTGTACTCTAAACCCATCTCCCATTTCTTGCACGCAGACACCACTTGAAGACATTCGAGTTACGGACAGCGAGAACTCTTGAACCTTTATGTTATTACTTTGCTATTTTCAATACTAAATATAGACTCTTGCTTGTTATTGTCTTGACTTGAATTGCATATCTTACTTGCTTTACTTTGAAGTTCTTATATGTGTGTTAGCATGTCATCATAGAAATTATTTGTGTTATCATTTACCTACTCGAGGACGAGCACAAATTAAGCTTGGGAATGTTGATACGTCCCAAACGTATCTATAATTTCTGCTTGTTCCGTGATCCTTTGGGTGACACTGTTATATGTTTTGCTACACTTTTATATATTTTTACACATATTTGGACTAACCTACTAACTCAGTGCACCTAGTGTCAGTTTCTATGTGCTGATGTCTTTTTTGCAGGGGCTTTTACACAAATTTCCCAAGCCCCAAAAATCCCGAGAAATATATATATAAATCAGCGTGACGGAAGCTTCCGGAGCACCAAAGGTGGGCTAGAGGGGAACCAGGGCCTGCCCAGGCAGCCTCCCTGTGCGGCCTGGCCCCTGGCCGCGCCCACAGGCCGCCTGGGTGGGGCCCACCTCCTCTGATGCCCTCCTTTGGCCTATATTTACCCCTCTGATTGGAAACCCTTCCATCATATCCAGAATCACGAATTTCTCCATCGTTCCGCCGCTGCAGCGCTTTCGAGACCGGGAACGTCAGGAGACCTCTTCCCGGCACCCCTTGTCGGATGGAGGATTGACCTCGGGGAGCTTCTCCACCGCCATGGACGCTTCCCGGACGTGTCGTGAGTAGTCCTCCTTGGACCATGAGTCCATAACCAGTAGCTATGTGATGTATTCTCTCCAATCTTGTGCTTCCATGATTAGCCCTTGTGAGCTGCCCTACATGATCAAGGCATTTATGTAATTTTCCTGCTATTGCTATGCTCGGTTTGTTGGGATCCAATGGATTATGAGATTATGTTCAGATTGTGATGAGTTATATATTTGATTATCCTTTTATATTATGTCCTTAGGTAATTCATGCATGTTCTCCATTGCTTTGTATTGCTTTGGCCGAGTAGTAGAATGTAACTCCAAGAGGGAGCGTTATGCATGATTGTGGGTTCATGCCCCCTGATGTCTATCTTGAGTGACAGAAACATGAGACTAGGGGATGTGGTGTTGCCACCAGGGAGAAAACAACGGTGCTTGTGACCACGGTTGCAAGGATTGTTTCCTGTACGTAAAGTTCGTTAATGCAGTTGTCCGGTTCTTTGAGTTTACACTTTGAGTGGGGCTCACAACTTAATACCAGCGAGATATTCTGGATAGATATCTCAAGATGGATGATTAGTAAGTAGATGCCGATGAATAAACAGTCTACTTGTCTTAGCGTACTTTTGAGCCTCTAACTTTCTAGTAGCATGATTAGCATTGTGGTGCGTTTATAATTCTGTCAATTGCCCAGCTGTAATTTGTTTACCCAAGCATAGTTGCTTATCATCTTTTGGGAGAGAGACATCACTAGTGAACATCATGTGACTCAGGTCCATATTACCACCATTGCTTACACGTCCATCATTTATTGTTTTCATTTACTTTTCCATTGCAATCACTATCACTATTCCCGCTTGTGTTTTGATCCTTTGCAAACTACAAGGCCGGAGAGATTAACAACCTCTCTGTACTTGTTGGGAGCAAAGTTATTTGTTGTGTGTAGGTCCACGTCTTCTGCTAGCGCTAGAGCAGCGGACACCTATTTGTTGATCATCGAAGTCCTTCTGGTTCGATAAACCTTATAGTCCCCGTGTAAGGGAAATTTGTTGTTGACTACATCTCCACTTTCCACTTGGGGTAACCAACGAGGGGCTAGAAGTATATCCATCAACTTGTCATCAGCAGTAAAACATTTATGTGTGATTTGTATACGGGTCACGTTTTGTATTCATGTGTGACATTCATTTAGTTTGCTACGGTGATTTGAATAATTATTGTACTTTGCATGATTATTGTATTTGTAATATTGACATTTTACTTATATTGCATATGATGAGTAATTCTGATTTACGGGGTATTCGGTTTGTGGGTCGACACGGTGGCGCCCGAGCAGACCCAACATTGATGATCCGTATAATAGCATCTTCTACGAATATCCTTTTATACGGGTCCATTTTTTGGGGTCTGCCTTTGTCCGCGCCCGTGCCGGCCCGCAAAAAACGTTTTTCACGAACTATAAACGACTTTTGCGAGTTGGCATTATACGGGGTCTGCTAGAGATGCTCTTAGTCGGTTGATCCAATGCTCCATATTCCACCTTCTACGTGCGTCAGGTGCCTCATGGGGCATGCACTACTCCACCTCCCATGTATCCTTACCCCTAGCACATCGTCTCTTACCTCTGCGTCAAGGATGTGCCTCCCCTCAAGCCACACCAAATTGACTGTCTGTATACGCCTCTCAAGGGAAAGTGAGGAAGAGACAACGCCCCATGGTAGGATCTCGGTGATTGATGGTGTCGCTGGCGCTGCGAGGTGCGTTGTTGTACAACTCACCGATGCTATGCCGGGCACTGCGAGTGTTGTAAGCCAGTGCCGCTCCACTATGACCGTCGTCCACCGCATGGCTATTGGGATGTCTCCGCCGATCTCCTTCAAGTATTTGTTTCTGCAATATTACTTCTATTACAAATGGCGACAATGAAAGATGACAATGGTGGATTGCGGGGCGACGTTTCGGTAGCATCATCTCCATTATAAATTTTTTTGCAACATCATTTATGTTGCAAAAGTTTCTTCCGCAATATTACCTATGTTGCAAAAAGGAGAAAAGTACAAAAAAATTCTAGAACATGACCTATTTTGTAAAAGTTTTCTGCAATATGACCTCTGTTGTACAGATTTATGCAACACGGCCTCTGGTGAAATTTTTTTTGCAGCATTACCTTTGTTGCAGAAGTCAAAAAGGTTGCTCGGTTGCTTGATGGCACATGATCTAACGGCTCACGACCCGGCCGAACTTTAAAAAGGATCAGCAGGCGGACACGTAGCACGCTCCTTAGTTTTCTAAAACGTTCTAAATCCGCCGACGGATCTTTTCGTTTCATCCATCGCTTCCCCTGCATGATGCGTGTCCTAATGGAGCACAACACACAACTATCTTTATCCCATCAACGTATTTCTTACCCGGGTCGTCTTCTAAACAAGGACTATGTTACATCATCCTTTATGGTAAAAAAGTTTGTGCAACATCACTCATGTTGCAAAAGTCCTTCCGCAACATCATCTATGTTATAAAAGGATGAAGATTAAAGAAAATCTGCAACACAACCCATATTCGCTCGTACGAAACATGTCTCGTGTGACATGTGGCACTTGTCTCGTGTGACATGTGGCACTGACTCCTCATGACTCCCTCAATTTTTTCTGCAACAACACCAGTGTTGCAGAATTTTCTCCAATAACATAAGCTACATTGCCAAAAAATAAAGATAACTTTCTATCGCAGCAAACCTTCATTGTAAGAAAATCTACAACAAGACCTCAGTTGCAAAAAAAATCGAAAACACGGCCCGTGTTTCCGAAAGATAAATAATGGTTCAGAAATTTTGAAACAAGCATCCTGTTGCAAGACTTATTCTGCAACACCGATCTTGTTGCAAAAGGGAGGTGGCGCTCGTGAACGGATAGATCGGGTGGATATTCCCGTGTACATGCAATGGTGAGCGAGGCGGCAGATGTTTTCTCGTTATCCGCAACAAGACCTTAGTTGTAAAAAAGTTCTGCAACACAGACCGTGTTTTCGAGTGATAAATAGTGGTTCAAAATTTTTTTTGCAACAAGTATCCTATCGCGGGACTAATTCCGCAACACCGACCTTATTGCAAAAGGGAGGTGGTGCTTGTGGACACATAGATCGGGTGGTTATTCCCGTGTACATCCAACGCCCAGTGAGGTGGCGGATGTTCTCTCGTTATCTGTGTGTCGACGGTAGCGTGGCCCAAAACTAAGGGAAAATCTTGCCTTCAGCCGGCCGATCACCTACAGGCGTCCTCCATCTACGTGCCCGTTGAATTGACTCTTGATTGCACGGTCGCGACAAACTCTTTGTGTGTCTACATTTTCTGCAACCGTGCCTTTGTTTTGAAAAAAGAGTTTGCAACTAGCCTTAAATTTTTGCAGCAGCGGAGACTCGTGTGGCTGGGAGGGAGATGTTGGACTTTTTGCAGGAGTGGAGACTCGTGCGGCTTGGACTTTTTGCAACTAGCCTGGACTTTTTGTAGCAGCAGTGATTGTTTTCTTACAACATCCTCCATGTTGCAATAAAGATTCTGCAACATCACTAATATTGCAAAATTTTCATCCGTCGATACCTTTGTTAGAAAAAAAATCTAAAACAATACCTTTGTTGTAAAAAAAACCGCAACACAACCTGTGTTACAAAAAAACATCTATAACACAACCTTTGTTGCAAAAAAAAATCTCCAACACAATCTGTGTTATAAATGTTCCTAGAACAAAAACCGTTGTTGCAAGAATTAACGAATGGGAGAGGAGACAAGCGGGACATGTTACAAGATCGATCGGACCGCGCGTATATCCAATAGTCATCGAGGTGGCGGACTTATAACATAGGTCCATCGATGAACGCGTAGCAATGCATCATAAAAGTGTTTAAACCGTAAAAATGATGTGCAGTAAAGGTCGCCTCTCGCGAGGTCAGGGTATATCTTGTTAAGGCCAGAAGCATATGCATAAAGAAAACAATTTGCTCAGCTTGCTCGTTAGACAATGTCATGTTTTTTCTTCCCTTTTTTCATTTTCCTTTTTGGTTTTCTTTAGTTTCTTCATCGTTTTTTCTGAAGTTTTATGTTTTTCTTTGCTTCTCCTTCAGTTTTTTTAAGTTTTCTCCATCAGTTTCTGTGTTTCATTCACAGATTTTATTTGATTTTCTTTGTTTTGTGTGTGTCTTTCTTTGTTTTTATTTAGTTTTTTTTTGTTTTTATTTGTTTCTTTTTCGGTATTCTTTATTTTTTTTGTTTTGTTCTTGGTTTTCACAATTCCATTCGTTTGCATTTGTTTCTTTGGATTTCATTTTTTTTATCTATTTGTTTTTATTTTTCTATTTTATTGGTTTTCTTTGTTTCTTGTTTACATGAGAAGATATTTTATATAACCGTTTAACATTCTACAAATACATGATTAACATTTTAAATACTTATTTTGTTAGGTCATTTTTTCATACACATTGTGCATGTTTTCTGTATATCTACAACATTTTTTAAGTACACATTTGGCACTTTTGTAATACGTAATTAATATTTTACAATAATATGTTTTCATTCTTATTGTTTCAATACATATTGTATACTGTTCATATACATCAGGCACATGTTTATACACATAATTAATATTTTTCAAATACATAATTAATAGTTTTCTAAATATATTTGATGCCTACTTTTCTAAATATAGCTTTTACATTTTTTTATACACTATAACATTATTTTTTACATGTTTACATATTTAGTCTACAACATTAACAGTTTTTCATAATTATGTTTTGATATCTACTTTTTTGATACATTTCGGACATTTTTACTATACACTACAAACATATTTTAAAAGGAAATGCACAACTATGCTTTTCTCTTTCGGAAAGCACAGCCGTGGGAAACACAGATGTGGAGTTTTACTTCTCGACAAAGTGGAAATCACATTTTGTGTTTCATTGTGAAGCACGACCGCCCTTTTTCGTAAATCACATATATGTTGCTTGAAAAGTGGAAAGCACCATTGTGGGTTCAAAAAAATGAAAATTATAGTTGTGCTTCCGGTTTTATTTTTTGGGTTTCTGAACTTTTTCTTTTGGTTGTTCATTTTTGTTCCCTTTTTGGTTGTCGTTTTAAAGAAAAGCTCATCTAAAGCTATTAAAATGTCATATCATTTCGAAGATCTAGTCATGAATAACACATAGGTAAAAACGCTTCGTAATTCAGACGCGTGGTTCAGAGAATAAAACTTAAAAAAATAAATGAATGAAAAAAGCACAAAACATACTAGTTGCGACAAATGACACCCATGCAGTAAGCCATTTGTCACCACAAGAAGAGGACAGAGTGACCTTTACAAGGGGTACCTTCCATACTCGTTCCACAAACGGGTGCCTGTCGGTGAACTCAAGGGGTGTGATGAGACGGTCCGACCTAAGTTGAGCGAGTAGTACACGTCGTTGATTGATTTTCTTCTCTTTTTTTAGTCTACCAGGTTTTGGTGGGGGTTTCCCTTGGAACATATTTTTTATTTTATGTCTTGACACATTATCTTCATTTATTGTTTACATATTTTATGTTTATGAATAAATTTTGAATTTACCGATAATTTTGAAAAATTATGAATATTATTTATATACCAGAATATTTATAAAGTTTATATAAATTTTATGATTGTTTGGACATATTATGTAAAGTTTATAGCACTAATTACAAGATTAGCACACAAATAATATCACACCTAATATATGCGTGTGTAATTAATATACTTCTCAATATCAACGTGCATTGCACGAACGCATGCGCTAGTTAAAAATTAGACGTTTCAAATTATGCTCATTAAATTCTTTTCAAATTTTATACAATCCACAAAAATATTATCACTGTGTTAAAAATATTTCATATCATTTTGAAAAAGGTTCAACATGTGTTTTAAAAAAACATGTATTGCAAAAGATGTTCTAAAACATGTGTTTAATTGTTTTTTCGCAATCATGTATTTGGAAAATGTTAAACATGTATTAAAAATATATGCAATGTTTATGAAACAAAAGTTAATCATGTAGTTGAATTATTTTAAACTTGTATAAAATTTTTCTAGTATACACAATATTTACGAAAAATATAGACATGTGTTAAAAAATGGAAGGAAAAGAAAGCGAAGAAAATGTTGGTTGTGATTGAATAATATGCTCAATGTTTAAACAAACATGTTGACATGTATTCAAACGCACATCTTATATTTAAGAAATTGTCAATAGTATCGTAAAATGTTTTACATGCACCATAAAATATTGTTTTTTTTTTCGTGTTTATTGGTTTTTTCGTTTGTTTATTGATTTTGCCTTGGTTTCTATTTTGTTCAACACAAGTCAACTTTCTTGCAGTATACATTCAACATATTTGTATACACCAGGAAGATATTATATATACACATTTAGTATTTTAGTAATACATGATTAACATTTTGAAAATCTATATTTTCTAGGTCTATTTTTTTTTATATACATTGTACATTTTGGTCTGTATCTAAAAGAAAAGTTAAGTATATGTTTTTTCAAATACGAGATTACATTTTAAAATAATATGTTTAGTGTTTATTGTCGCAATAAACATTTTATATTCTTCGTAAACATCTGAAACATTGTTATACACATACCTAATATTTTTCAACGACATAATTAATATTTTTCTATGTATGTTTTAATGTCTACTTTGTGAAATACACCCTTTTAATTTCGTGCATACAATAGAACATTGTTTTTTACATGTTTAGTGTTTTTAAATTACAGGATGTTTAAATCTTGATGTCTACGTTTCCATACACTTTGCACAATCTTTCTATACTTTAAAACATTTTTTGAACATATTTAACATTTTTTTTTCAATAAAAAAAATACATGTTTAACATATTTTTAAACATGTTGATTGTATTTGTTTAAATATTCCTGTTTTGATGTCTACTATTTCCATACACATTGTACAATGTACATATATCTTCTAATTATCTTTGTATACAACAGAATGATTTGTGTATACATGTTTAATATTTTCCAAATGCGTGATTAATTGTTTTTTCAAAATCACATGTAAAGAGATTTTTGGAATATTCATATTTGAAATATGTCCATATATAAACAGAAACTAGAAAACAGAAAAACAGAAAAACAGAAGGAAAAAATAGAGAACCTTTTGAAGCCATCATGTGCGTTCGGACAGCCTGCGAGCAGCTCAAGATTTTCAAATTTTAAAATAAATAATATCTTAATATTTTTATTGTGTGGCAGCTAAGGAACTAGCAAATCGATTGATGAACGGGTGTGCTGAACATAACGAGTGAAATACCAACCTAATATAATTGTTCATTCCTCTAGGAACATCCGGTAAAAATATAATTATTCACTATCATATTTGTGAGGATGAACTGGTAAAAAGTATATAATTTTGTAATATAGTTTTTACCTTTTTCATGGAGGGAATATAAAGTTGCTAAGATGAACATGCATAATTATTCAAAGAAAAAAAGTTAGTCCGGCTTACATAGGATTTGGCTTACACACACCCAATGGAGTGATATGCTAAGCGCCTAAAATTGGTGTAATGGAAGTTTTATACGTAGTATCATGCATGTCAATTAGATTACTTTTAAAAAAAATATAATTAAATGAAAAAGGTTGAATATATAATAGCATACCATATGAAATGAAATACTACTATGTTTCGTACATGATAATAATTGAACTATCATGTGATATCAACATATGATACTATACACTACGGATAGTATCATACTCTAATATTATAGACACGATATTAATATATATTCCCTTCGTTTATAAATATAAGTCTTTATAAATATTTTACTACGGACTACATATAGATACATTTTAAAGAATATATTCTATTTTGCTTTGTATATAGTTAGTAGTAAAAAAACAAAAAAAAACTCATTACGACCAGCCTAATGAGTGTGACCAATAGCTATTCTGGCTCGCGCCTTGACCGGCGTTGGCTATGTGGCCGCTCCGGCGCTTCGCCCGGCTTACGTACACTTGCATGGATTGAGTTTTTTTTAGGGAAACCTGGATAAGTCGGAAGCAGTCGAGCGACCCGTCGACCACATCGGAAAACAAAAACGACGGGTCTCTGTTGTACAGGCTACTTAAGAATGGACCTTTTTTTATTGAGGGCTAGCTACGGGATGTATCTGTTTTTTTAACACAATACATACGAAAGTGTTCATATACACGCGCATACACTCATCCCTATGAATGCACACACACATCATATCTCTATGAGCATCTTTGATAGAATGAGTTGACATATCATCTTGAGATTTACGAAGTCATCATAGGCGCTTCGTCGTCAACGGGAACGTCTCCTTCCACTGAAAGCGTATTGCCGGAAATCCTAAAATAAATCCAGGAATAATGCAAGCACCAGGATTACATGTTGCGTGAATCCATATAGGTCTAGGCTGTGTAGATTACATGTGTCACGTCTTTCTTCCGTTGTAACATGTATATAACTTGGGACACAAGACACTCGTGCACCCCCTATGTACCTATATATATGTGTCAGGTGCACGATAGTAAAGTTATCGATGCATTCAATTTGATTCTCTCATCCAACATGGTATCACTTTAGGGTTTCCTAGATCCAACCCTAGCTTCCGCTTCCACCGCCGCCGCCGCATCCTATAGCCGCCACCGCCGCCGCTGTAGCCTGCCGCCGCCACTTACCTACCTCTTCCACCCGCAGCCGTCGATGTCGCCCATCTCCTTGCAGTCGTCACGCCGTTCGCCGCCGATGCCGCCCATCTCCTCGTAACTGTCACGCCGTCCGCAATTGCTGCCCTCCTCCCCACTCGTAGTTGCCGCCATCTCTCGTCGTCGCCGCTGCTATGGCTTCACCCAAGTCTACCTTCTCTGGCAACTCCAACACGTTCGCCGAACCGAGCCCTCCGTCGGCGACATCCGTGATCTCAACATCGAGGCCCGGGTACCCATCCGCCTCGATCACTCCATCTCCTCCTACTACGTGTGGAAGACCTACTTCGACATTGTCTTCCGCGAGTACTACCTCACCGAGCACATCGAAGGCTTCATCAACAACGCGGCCATTGTGGGCAACCCATGGTGGTCCGCAATCAAAGCCACCATCATCCGATGGTTCTACCAAACCGTCTCGAAGGACATCTTCCACACGGTCGTTGCTGAGGGCGACGATGCTTGTACCGTGTGGACCAAGATCAACACACTCTTCATTGACAACAAACTTCAACGCATTGTTCTCTTCCAGCACGAGTTCTTTGGGTGTCATCAAGATGACTCCACCATCGACGATTATTGCATGCGTCTCAAGATGCTTGCCGATGAACTTCGCGACATTGGCACGAAAGTTGACGACAAGTTCATGCTTAGCATTCTCACCGCCGGCATTGACGAGGATTTCGGCAACGTTGCTTCTAATCTCAACTTGTTGCCCGAGCCCACCTTGTAGATAGTGGTCCCGTACTTGAAGTTGGAGGAACGCCGGATGAAAAAGGTGAAGAAGCGGGTGCAGCACGCCGCGCTCGTCACCGGCACTTCCCGCGGTGTGCCCGGGCTGGCCCCGCGCCCCCTGATCTGTCGGGGTTCTTCCCGCTGCCCCTCGCTCCGCCCGCATCGCCTGCACCTTCCGCACCCCAGCAGCAGAATGATGGCAGTTGTTGTGGCGGGGGCAGACGTGGTGGTGGTGGCCGCCCACGCCATGAGCAATAGGAGCCGCAATAGTTTGGATACAGGGGGCTCCTCGCCAACACCAGCCCTCCCCGTCCTGTATGGTCGGTACCAACCCATGGACCGGTGTGGTTCACTCTTACCACATGTCGGTCCCACGGTCGCCTCCCTGGGCATCCTCGGCCCGCCTCTGACGCACCAGACGCACTTTGCGGCGCCACACGCCGGTTCAATCGGTGGCTACCCGACCCTGCCTCAACCTCCATCGGCTGGTGACTACCCGCCCTATGGCGGCCCCGCCTTGATGCCCGCACCATGGGATCTGGCCCTCTTGGCCGCTCTTCATGCAACCCCTTCGCCAAACAACTATGCCGGAGGCGGCGATTGGTACATGGAGATGGGGGCTACTGCCCACATGACAGCTCATCTCGATAACCACATGTCCTCTTCTCCCATCAACACCTTCACTCGATGTGCGTTGGTGACGGTTCATCTTTACCTATCACTCATGTCGGTCATACTCTCTTTCCCAATACCTCCACACCCATTAGCATGTATAATGTGCTTCTCTCCTGACCTAGTTAAATATCTCATGTCAGTTCATTGTCTTATTCGTGAGAATCCTCCTACTACTGAATTTGACGAAATCGATTTTTCTATGAAGGACGCACGCACCCGGATGGTTCTTCATCGATGTGATAGTCCCGAGGAGCTCTACCCGGCTCATCCATCCTCCTCCACCATCGCCGCCCCTATAGCCCTTGTCACCGGGGTGTGGACTTGTGGCATGCTTGCCTGGGTCATCCCAACCCGGCTGCAATTCGTCATATTCTGAGGATTTTTTCTTTTGCATGTAATAAAGTAGATGACAATACATGTCATGCTTGTTGTCTTGGCAAACATGTGCCTCTACCATTTAGTGCATCCACGACTATATCTTATTTTCCGTTTCAATTACTCCATAGTGATGTGTGGACATTCCCGGTTGCTAGCATTATTTTGTGATACTTGATGATTTTTCTCACTTTATGTGGACATTCCCTCTTCATCGCAAGTCCGATGCTTTAGCTACACTCACAACCTTCTTTGCATATGCCACCACAAAATTTGGTCGTCCCATTATTGCTCTTCAAATCGGTAACGGAAAAGAATTCGATAATGTCGTTGTTCACAATCTCCTTGCATCTCACGACACCGTCTTTCGCATCACCTGCCCCTACACCTCCCAGCAGAATTGTCACGCTGAACGCATCCTTTGCACTTTCAACGACTACGTCCGTATGTTGCTCTTCGACTCTAATGTACCCCTTAGGTTTTGGCCCGATGCACTCGCCACCGCCACCCTTCTTGTTAACATCTGACCTTGTCGTCCTCATTGGATCTACGCCCTCGCCATCTTCTTTTTGGTACCCCTCCCTCATATGATGGTATCTGCATATTTGGATGTCTCTGTTATCCCAGTATTGTGTCCAATACTCCTCATAAGCTCGCTCCACGTTCGCTTGCTTGTGTTTTCTTGGGCTACCCTTCCAACACTAAAGCTTACCGGTGTTATGATCATGTCTCCCACCGCATTTCCACATCACGACACGTTTCCTTTTACGAGAAGGTCTTTCCTTTTCAGCAAGTACCCCCTCTTGGCGAGTCTTCGTCGGCGCCTCTTGCTGTCGTCCCTTCCTAGCGCGAGCTTCGGTCACGTCGTTCCCCCGCCGCCACACTCGGCAGGATGCCCTTACTCTCGGCGCCCGCCTCTGCTACTCCTCCGAGTTTCACGGTCTCCTCACCGGCCTTTAACACAGCCAGCCCCCCCGCTACAGCACCTCCCTCGGTCGCCTCGGGGGCTTCCGGTGCCGCTCGCACCCCCGCAGTCGCCTCGGGGTCGGTCGCCCCGTCCGCGCCCTTGGACGTAACTGTCTGGTGTGGCCACTGCACCTGGCACCCCGAACTTTGGCTCTTCAGCGACAAGCTCGACACCAACATCACCCGTCGCTCCGTCTCCGGCTGTACCCGCGCCTATTCCCGGGATGACGACCCGGGCTAGTGATGGGATTCATCGACCTAGTTAGCACTACCCTTCTAGCATGTACATGTGTTCTGCATCAACATTGGCACCATCACCCGTTCCCTCCTTCGCTCCCGTAGCTTGCGGCGATGCAAGAGGAGTTGGATGCCTTGCAGCGCAACCGCACATGGCATCTTGTTCCGCGACCTCCCCATGCCAACGTCAGCAGTGGCAAGTGGGTGTTCCGCCACAAGACACGTCCTCACTGTTCTCTTGAGCGTTGTTGGGGCATAGTTTATGCCTAAGTAATTTTGGTGATTGATGACAGTATCGTAAAGGACTAACCGTGTGTGTTAAGGTTTCAGATAACACACGTCAATGGCACAAGACGACTCGTCTCCTCATTCATGGAACGGAAGCACGACGCTCTCTACGATTCTCTTTATTTGAGTCATAGGAAAGCCGTACTATTAAGAGGGGATCCGTAGTGGAAAGGTTTGGGTGGAATCTATCTTTGCACGCGCACACTTCACATATTCTCCCTTACCTTCATTTTTGGAGCGGCCCCCGCCACTGTGTTTCTTTCCTCCTTGCAAATTGGTCCCCAGCGGTAGTACCGCTGAAAGGCTAGCGGTAGTACCGCTGCAGCCAGCGGTAGTACCGCTGGCTGGCGGTAGTACCGCCCCCTGGTCAGCGGTAGTACCGCTCCAGGAGCTTAGTACCGCCTGCCTAGCGGTAGTTCGTGGACGGACCTTTTTGCGAAGACTTTCTTGGTGGTGGTAGTGCTTTTGCACTACCAGGGGCCCAGCGGTAGTACCGCTGAGGCCAGCGGTAGTACCGCCCCTGGTCAGCGGTAGTACCGCTGGAGCTCGGGCAGAGAGTGGGAAAACGGTCTGATTTCCCCCCCCCCCCACTATATAAAGGCTTCTTCTAGCTGTGGAACCTTATCTCTTACCCTCTCAAGCTCCATTGTTGCTCCCTAAGCTCAAAAGTGCCCGATCTCTCTCCCTAGCTGACGGGGATATAGCCCTAGGGTAGGGTCATAGGTCTGACCAATACGTCCTACCCAAGGGCACCTCATTATTAGTTTAAGGACTACAAGGGAAATTCCTACTGGATCGTGACAAGTACATTCCATCCACTCGGATGACAGTCAACCACTCGGCCGTATGACTCACTCGGTCATACAAATACCAACAGTCGGCAAGACATCTGTAGTGGGCTCACATTATGGCATCAATGCCCCATCTTGTAACATAAGAGGTGAGGAGGTGGCGCACTCTATATAAGCCACCCCCTCCACATAGCTAAGAACATCTTCTTCTTCTTCTTCTCCCCCAGCGGGCTCATTCCTTCCCTGGAGCTCTGGCTCTCTCTATACCATGTAACTCATCTCCATGACAGATAAAACAAAGCCTCTCCGGAGCACGAGACGTAGGGTTGTTATCTCCACTGTGAGAGGCCTGAACTCGCGAAAACCACTGTGTCACCCATGTGGATCTTGATAGATCATGCTCCGTTATCCTACCCTCTTTCTATTGTCGGAATCGTTACCACGACAGTTGGCGCCCACCGTGGGGCATGGCGTCTATCGAGCCATGATGCAAATGGTTTTGTTTCTTTAATCTTCATCCCACGAAGAACAATCATCGATGAAGAATTCGAGCAGGATGTTCCGGACATCACTTCGCTCAAAGGAGAGACAAATATACTCTTCATACACATGATCTGGAAGTTTATTTGATTCTATTTTTTTCTTTACAATCGCTCGCCGATGTGATAAATCATTGTTTTTCTCCATGTACTCATCTTCGAGCGTCGGTACCGCTGGATGGCAACACCGCAGTCGGACGGTGTGCGGTTCCTCTCCACCGAGCACTCTAGCGATGTCGTCCCCATGGGTGCTGATCACCCGCGTCGCTACCTCAGATCCATCGACGACGACCGTGGCACAACTGAAGACTCCGAGGGGGACGCGAATTGCCCGCTCAACCAAACCAGCCCATCGAGCTCTATGGCAGCCGCCCACCTCCAAAGGAGGACAACGATCATGCGCTCATGAGCACGTCCATAGAGAACCTCAGCCTCACCAATTGACTCTGGACCCAGCACTCTACGTCGTCCTATCGAGCCAGCTCCGCACCGATGGGATTGCAGCCCAGCCGTGGTCCACCGGATGGGCAGGTGCACTCGGGCGAGTCGCACCTTCGTCAACCCCTTCGACGATGTTCATGTCGCACCTCCACAATGGCCCGACGGTGCCGACGGCACCGACGGCTCAAAGGCAACCTTCGCAGGGAGCCTCGGGCCTTCACTGGATCCATGCCAAATCCACGGCCGCCGCCATGGCCGGCGAGAGAGGTCTGCATCGTGCCTTCCACTCTCTTTCTAACCTTAATTCCCTCCTGTTTAATTCCTTCATGCAGGGATAAATGGCCGTGGGAGAAGGAAACTTCTCTTGCATGCATTAACGGCCTTAACTCCTGCTTAACTACCACTACTTAATGTCTTGCATGCATTAACGACCTTAACTCTTGCATGCATTACATGTTTTGGAAATGGGCAACCCATCAATGCATGGAAATGACGGGCGTTGGCAAGTCAGGTGACCGACGGCCTCCGTCACGATGCCCCGACGGTTTCTCGGTCCAACGTCAAGTGCTCACTGATAACCCGTACAATTGAGTCTGCACAAGTACTCACTGATAACCCGTAAAATGGAGTCTGCAGTACATAGCTGCACCATATGACGTCCACTCGAAGAGTCAGCACGCGCATGGCCACCCATCGCGCCGTCACTCGGCTGGACACATCTCTATCATCCGGGTGTCTCGCGCGCCGTCAGTCGGCTGAGCCCGTCTTCATCGCATGGCCGCCCCGCGCACCGCCACACTGCTCGATGCTCTTACATCATCTGGCCGCCCCATGCGTCGTCACTCAACTGGACGCTCCTTCGTCACTCGGCCGCTCCTGTGCCATCAAACAGCTAAGTCATTCTTCATATGTTGCATTCAATTGAATAGTCATTTCTACATTACCGAGTGTCGAGGAAGTCGCACATGACGTTCACTCGGAGGCCACGCCACTGAGTGTACCTCTGCACTCGGTTGTTTATTTTTATGTGGGAACACTTCACTTCCGCTTCGTTTGGGTCCAGTACTCAAACGAGTTCAGCCGGATCCTTCACTCTTTTAGACTCTTGCTGGTTCCGAACCAGCAATCACGTGGCACACCCAGCGGGTGTCTATGGGTGCAATTTACACAAACTATTTCAGAAAAGATCATATTACTTTGATAAATTTTTATGCTGGCTTGTGCTATTTTTCATACACAGGTTACTCGACACATCCGTGCGCCATCCTCGTCGCTGCTCAGGCTCAGTCGCCGCAACGATCATTCATGCGTTTTCACGTGTTCGGAAGCCTTTTCAATGACGTAGTGGACACGGTCGCCCCGCGTGCCGTCGGTGGGTCGGACGCCTCCTCAACATACATCACTTGGCTGCCCCGCGCGTTGCCACTCAGCCAGAATCGTCTACCTCACTCGGATGCCATGCGCACCGCCACTCCGTGTGGCACGTCTTCATCACTCGGACGCCCCGCGCGCCACCACTCGGCTTAGCTGCGATTCAGTATCGCCTAAGTTAAAAACAACTCCGAGTGCGGACATATTCCACACTCGGGGACTTAGCTGCGACTCCGTATCGCCTAAGTTAAAAACAACTCCGAGTGCGGACATGTTCCACACTCGGGGGCTTAGCTGCGACTCCGTATCACCTAAGTTAAAAACAACTCCGAGTGCGGACATGTTCCACACTCGGGGACTTAGCTGCGACTCCGTATCGCCTAAGTTAAAAACAACTCCGAGTGCGGACATGATCCACGCTCGGGAGCTTAGCTGCGACTCCGTATCGCCTAAGTTAAAAACAACTCCGAGTGCGGACATATTCCACACTCGGGGACTTAGCTGCGACTCCGTATCGCCTAAGTTAAAAACAACTCCGAGTGCGGACATGATCCACGCTCGGGAGATTAGCTGCGACTCCGTATCGCCTAAGTTAAAAACAACTCCGAGTGCGGACATATTCCACACTCGGGGACTTAGCTGCGACTCCGTATCGCCTAAGTAAAAAACAACTCCGAGTGCGGACATGTTCCACACTCGAGGACTTAGCTGCGACTCCGTATCGCCTAAGTTAAAAACAACTCCGAGTGCGGACATGCTCCACGCTCGGGAGCTTAGCTGCGACTCCGTATCGCCTAAGTTAAAAACAACTCCGAGTGCGGACATATTCCACACTCGGGGACTTAGCTGCGACTCCGTATCGCCTAAGTTAAAAACAACTCCGAGTGCGGACATGCTCCACGCTCGGGAGCTTAGCTGCGACTCCGTATCGCCTAAGTTAAAAACAACTCCGAGTGCGGACATATTCCACACTCAGGGACTTAGCTGCGACTCCGTATCGCCTAAGTTAAAAACAACTCCGAGTGCGGACATGTTCCACAGTTGGGGACTTAGCTGCGACTCCGTATCGCCTAAGTTAAAAACAACTCCGAGTGCGGACATGCTCCACGCTCGGGAGCTTAGCTGCGACTCCGTATCGCCTAAGTTAAAAACAACTCCGAGTGCGGACATGCTCTACACTTGGGGACTTAGCTGCGGCTCCGTATCGCCTAAGTTAAAAACAACTCCGAGTGCGGACATGCTCCACACTCGGGGGCTTAGCTGCGACTCCGTATCGCCTAAGTTAAAAACAACTCCGAGTACGGAAATGCTCCACACTCGGGGACTTAGCCGCGACTCCGTATCGCCTAAGTTAGAAACAACTCTGAGTGCGGACATGCTCCGCACTCAGAGGCTTAGCTGCGACTCTGTATCGCCTTAGTTAAAACTACTCCGAGTACAGACACGCTGCACACTCGGGAACTTAGTTGTGACTCCGTATCGCCTAAGTTGAAAAATACACTCGAGACTTGACTTTGATCCAGAAATCATATAATGCAGATTCAACAAACATTCAGTATGACAAGCACTGGAAGTCTTAAACCCTCTGCCAGACTCATCTAGTCCGGCAGAGGCTCGGGGACTACACCCAGTGGGTGCACTGAGCGTGCCCCCACAGGAAGAGAAATACAAAAAAACATTCTGCTTGGTGAGGTCCACCAACAATATTCAAGTTCAACAGATTCAACAGACTCCAACCAACTACCAACAATCAGTTAGGGTCTCAAGATCACTTGGATCTACTCGGATCTACTTCAATTCTTAAGTTCACTCGGACGTACTACTCAGCGGAATCGATCAGGGCGAATGATGAAGACTTCAATCAACGTATAATTTTGCAAGGCCCTCAAGCACGTTCAAGTTCGGTCTGCTGCTACAAGATTTACATCGACACCTTCACCACTCGGACCCTGATCCATTCGGGGGCTAATGACGGGGATATAGCCCTAGGGTAGGGTCATAGGTCTTACCAATACGTCCTACCCAAGGGCACCTCATTATTAGTTTAAGGACTACAAGGGAAATTCCTACTGGATCGTGACAAGTACATTCCATCCACTCGGATGACAGTCAACCACTCGGCCGTATGACTCACTCGGTCATACAAATACCAACAGTCGGCAAGACATCTGTAGTGGGCTCACATTATGGCATCAATGCCCCATCTTGTAACATAAGAGGTGAGGAGGTGGCGCACTCTATATAAGCCACCCCCTCCACATAGCTAAGAACATCTTCTTCTTCTTCTCCCCCAGCGGGCTCATTCCTTCCCTAGAGCTCTGGCTCTCTCTATACCATGTAACTCATCTCCATGACAGATAAAACAAAGCCTCTCCGGAGCACGAGACGTAGGATTGTTATCTCCACTGTGAGAGGCCTGAACTCGCGAAAACCACCGTGTCACCCATGTGCATCTTGATAGATCATGCTCCGTTATCCTACCCTCTTTCTATTGTCGGAATCGTTACCACGACACTAGCCAATCAAACTTGTTGATTCTTTAGGGATTGGTTGAGAAGGCCTAGATCCACACTTCCACCAAGAGAAAAGTTGATTCCCCCACCAATCCCTTGCGGATCTTGTTACTCTTGGGTGTTTGAGCATCCTAGACGGTTGAGGTCACCTCGAAGCCATATTCCATTGTGGTGAAGCTTCGTGGTCTAGTTGGGAGCCTCCAAGCTTTGTATGGAGTTGCCCCAACCTTGTTTGTAAAGGTTCGGTCGCCGCCTTCAAGGGCACCTATAGTGGAATCACGGTACCTTGCATCGTGCGAGGGAGTGAGGAGAATACGGTGGCCTTAGTGGCTTTTTGGGGAGCATTGTGCCTCCACACCGCTCCAACGAAGACGTACTTCCTGTCAAAGGGAAGGAACTTCGGTAACACATCCTCGTCTCCATCGGTTCCACTTGTGGTTATCTCTATCCTTTACTTTGTATTTGCTTATGCTTGTGACTATATCTTACTTGTCTTAATAGCTCTCGTTGTTAGCTTCTTTAGGGTTCACCTCATTGTCGTATTATTTGTGAACCCGTATGTTGCTTACCTTAACTTGCTAAGATTAATTAAAAAGTGGTCGTTGTCTATTCACCCCCCCTCTAGCCAACCATATCGATCCTTTCAAGCGTTATAAGGCCCACTGGGTGGTGCACGGCTTTCGCCAGCGTGCCAGCGTGGACTTCACCCACACATTCGCCCTGGTTGTCAAACCGAGCAAGATTCGCGCCATTCTTCAAGTGGTTGTTTCTCGTTCCTGGCCGGTGCACCAGTTGGACATCTCCAACGCGTTCCTGCATGGGCATCTCTCCGAGTAGGTGTTCTGAGAGTAGCCCACTGGCTTCGTCAATGACACTCATCCAGAAAATGTGTGCTTGCTTTCCCAGTCACTCTACGCGCTTAAGCAGGTACAACGGGCATGGTACCAGTGTATCGTGGCCTTTCTTCAGTAGCTTGGGTTCCGCACTACCCTCTCGGATGCCTCGTTGTTCGTGTATCGATAGGGGACAACCACGACCTATCTTCGACGACATCATCCTGACGGCATCATCTACTGAGCTCTTGCGATAGCTCGTAGCTCTACTTCGTGATGAGTTTGCCCTCAAGGATCTAGGAGCTCTACACTACTTCCTCGGCATCGAGGTCGTTCGGCGTATAGATGGGTTCTTTCTGCATCAGCGTAAGTATGCCCATGAGCTGCTCGAGCATGCTGGCATGCTTAATTGCAAGCCCGCCTCCACACCCATCGACACCAAGGCGAAGGTGTCCGCCTTGGAGGGTTCTTTGTTTTCATACGGTGCGCTCTACCGCTCCATCGTCAGCGCCTTGTGGTACCTGACTCTTACACCCCCATATCTCCAGTATGCAGTCCAACATGTTTGTCTCCACATGCACTCCCCACGTGATTCTCATTGGACCCTGGTGAAACGTATTCTTCGATACATATGCAACACTATGACCATGAGGCTCACTCTGAAGGATTCCTCCTCCACCGACATCATCGCATATTCCGATGCAAATTGGGTTGGTTTCCCCGACACTCGACGCTTTACATCTGGCTATTGTGTCTATCTCGAGTCCTCGCTGACTTCGTGGTCGACTAAGCGATAACCCATGGTCTCTCGCTCGAGTGCTGAGACGGAGTATCGCGCAGTGGCTAACGTTGTTTCCGAACGCTCCTCGCTACGTCAGCTTCTTCAGGAGTTGCTTTGTGAGGTGCACAAATCCACGTTTGTCTACTGTGACAACGTCTCCATCGTCTACCTATCCGCCAAGCCAGTTCATCATCATCGAACGAAGCACATTGAGCTCGACATTCACTTCGTTCGTTAACAGGTTGCGCTTGGACGGATTCGAGTCTTACATGTTCCTACTACTCAGCAGTTCGCCGATGTCATTACCAAAGGCCTTCTGACATCCACATTCGAGGAGTTTGAGTCTAGTCTCTGTGTCTCCGGCGACGTTTCAATTGCGGTGGGGTGTTGAACATGCTTATGTTGCTTGTACATATATAGGTCTTGGATGTGTAGACCCTCCCATTGTAACATGTATGTAACTTGGAACACAAGGTAGTCTTGCAACCTCTATGTACCTATATATATGTGTCAGGTGCATGATAGTAAAATTATCGATGCATCCAACCTAATTCTCTCATCCAACAGTATTGATCAATCCATTGATCTTTTTTTGAGGGAAGATTAATCCATTGATTGAAAGCTCTTTTTTTAGACAACATTGATTGAAAGCTTGAAATCGAGAGTCGTGCAAGAGGCTCCTGCGACGAGGCCCGAGAGGCACGATCACGATGGCTCTATCTCAACGAGGACTATGACCGAAAATATGATATACTAGATCATCGATGGCGCGCGTTGCCGCGCCCATCCATTTCTTTAGTATAATGATAGGAAATTTCATAAATATGTGGGTACATGGAATATGTATGTTCAATAAGAATTTTTTTGCTTGGAATTTATGGACAACAAACTGAATATTGTGAATTAGCAAAACAGAGCACATGTACTTAATTTAGCAGCATAATGTGTGTTGTGTGGTTTTAAGACCAGTTACTAAAACTTTATTTTAACCTGCCAGGAGTGTTACCTACCACATCATATTGGTGATATATAAAGCTGAATGGAAATACCAGGTGTGTTCTCTAAATTACATTTTAATGCATTCATATGTGGCAGCTCCCCCAGTTCACTCGTGCAGGCTTGAAGGTATTTTGTTTACACAGATCAATTGCTTTTTGTTCTATTATTTTCAAGTTTGAATCAGCCCATGCCTATCTTTCTAGGAATGTACAGGGTGAAGGTAGAATGTTCTTTTTCTTATTACTAATTTGATGTCTGCATTTTGATTGCTTGTAGTGAGTGACGTTCACAATTGAAATTCTTCGTCAGATCTGCAATATAACCCCCCTCCTCCCCCAGTTCGCTCTTGCCGGTGTATCCGCGCATGCATAGTCGGAGTGGCTGTAGGGTAGAGCACAAGGGGACACTGGTGCAACAGGAGGCAATTCAAATATCCAACCATTTGAATCAAAAATGTACATGACAAAAATGTATCAAACCCTTCAAACTATTTTGGTTTACTATTTCAGTTTACAGTTTGTGGCCGCTGAAACACGATCATAATTTATCAGAACATTCAAACTCTTTTGTTTTACAATTTCAATTTTAGTATTGTACAATATTTGGTTGTACCAAAGCAGATGGCTGGAAACATGAGCGGTGGCTTTAAAGAATTGATGCAAGTGTACATATCATATACTACCAGTTAAAGGAAAGAAATAAGAAACGAACCATGTGTGTCATTCACTCATTCTGTCTCCTTCCATAAGGCCCTTGTTTCGGTTCCTTTCGTAAGGTCCAAATCCCCCTTGCTTCAGCAAGAAGGTCCGAAACCTATGTCTGATGATATTAGATAAGACATCTGCATAGTTTATGAGATCAGCTATGTCAAGGTGGATGTAGGGCAGCACATGTGCGAGTCATCGTAGGTACCACCCCTGGACGCCGAGGTTGGAGAACGGCTACCACACGAGGACAAAAATATTGGCAAATCACAAGCCTCTACTTGTTCCATCTGGACTCACCTTCTCATATTCCGGTCAACCTCTCATCTTCCTCTCAGCTTCGACCGACATAGAGCACCAGGGCAGGGAGGCGACATGGGGAGATATCAGCGTGGACACTGAAGAGAACAGGACGTCCCACCAATCACAAAGAACTGGCTAAACAACTAACTTCTCAATATATCCATATCAAGTATAGTATTCAGGAAAATAATAATAATCTGCTATCTACTGTGAGGACCAAGTAGCAACCTATCTAATCAGTCGAATGTGCATGCCAGCATGTGTTCAGATAAATTTACGATATTATACCTTGTGCTGCATATTCTGTTTTTTGTATTATTTTTGCATAGGAATAACTAAGATTTTATTCGGTCTTAAATTGACTTCCACAATCATATTTCCATTCTTTTATACACCAATCAAGAACAAAACATGTAAAAGCAACGTTGAGTTCAGATTCCTTTACGAACATTAAATCAACAAAAAGTAGATGTACCTTACCAAGTTGGCATCAGGAAGCTCCCTGACTGCTTCATCCACATTCCCTGTTGTAGCTTTGACCTGGTTAGATCTCATTCTACAAATAGTTAGCACACCTCAAGTATTACTCTTACAGGAAAGTATGTGTCTGCTAGGTTTTTAAGTAGCCACATATTGCAATGATTTGGGAACCTTCCAGCCTATTTTAGAATTTCTTACAGGGACTGTTAACTGCAGAAACAATACCACATCCCATGCTTCTTGGAAATACACAATTTGTTGTGTTTTTTTTGGAAAGTTGCATTTAAACTACAAAACTAAAATAACGTATAAAAAGGCTATGGAGCTTACGCACCCAAATGATATCCAATTGACTAATTATAGGTCTCTAGATTAATTTTATCTACGTTTCCCAACATATTTTTTTTCTGAACCAAAGTACTTTCACATCCTCAAAATGGAAATTACTCAAGCTGAGCCGGCCTACCAGTTTGGCACTTTGTATCTCACTGTTCTTCGAGAGTCGGTTCCTGAGGGGTTCAACATGATTGCTTCCATCAAGTTGCAGGCCGATAAAGTACTGATGCTCCCCCTGTATCCACAGCACCATACAAATGCACAATTGTTACAGCACCATGTCGGCTCCATCCATGTAACTGTAACTGCAAGCTCCATAACAAGTTCAGCATTTCGATAACATTTCGCTACCTTCTGGTCCCACATAGGCTGCAGGTGAAACAAGTTCCAGAACTTCTTCCCTGGTCCATCACAAACAAAAGCAGATATGATAAGCAGATGTCCCACTACTGCATCCTAGAAACTGGATTGCCTAGAGGGGAGGGAGCAGAACTAAAATGGGAGCCGAGGAATCTGTCAGTAGACCATGCAAAATTAATTACCGCTCTTGGTGTAGTTGATTAGCTGGACGGTGACCTCCTTCTGCTCCCTGATGGCCTCCCTGATCTTGTCAACGGTGGTCTGGTCGGTCTCCGATCCCTGAAGAAATCTGCAAGCACCAGCAAAATCGCATCATATTATTTATACATCACCTAAGAGACTAACAAGAACTCATTGGGAAACTAAAGCAGAGGAAACATGGGGAAATCGAAGGGGGGGGGGGAACTGGCGTTGCAAAAAAAAATATCACCCATGGCCAAGGAGAAGCGGCGGTTGCAACGCCCACCACCCATGCGAGAGCGGGGATCCTCCTCCAGCATGGTGGTGGAGACCAGACCATCGTTGAATGCCTGAATGAGAAAAGGGGCGGGGTTGGGAGAAGCCTCGGACCTGCGAACCGGCAGCGGCGGCAGCGAACCTAGGATCCGCCCAAGGTTGAGGACTTGAGGTCGTCAGGACTACTCGGGAGAGGAGGGAGCGCTCTGGATCCGCTCGCCGATCCCCTCAGATGCCTCGGGTGTAGCGCGTGGCCGTCGCCCCGTCGCCTCCGCTGGATCCCCTCGCCCCATCGCCTGGATCCGTTCCTCCTTTGTTTGCGTTTCACGCACCTGGAGCGACAATTTTGAGCGAAGTGCAGCGACTCGGTTAGATAGTTGGGTCGAGTACAGAGGCCCAGTTTATCAGAAGGCTCACTTTCGGCTTCCGGAGCAGCAGCCCAAAGGACATCTGGGCCAGTAGAGGCCCAGTTTATCAGAAGGCTCACTTTCGGTTTCCGGAGCAGCAGCCCAAAGGACATCTGGGCCAGTAATTTACAGCAACGTTCCAGGTGGCTATATAGACCAAATCCGACGGCCAGAAACGTTTGGATCAGAGAAATGAACGGTCAGAAATGCCTAATACGTGAGAGGGCAGGAAAATGGTGCAGTTTTACTGTCCTTAATTTTGCTGTACATACAAAATGAAAGGCCGAAGGAGACACAAGTAGAATAAAAGTGGCCCAAAATCAGGCCCCTGGAATTTGGGGGCCATGAACGGCCCTGATTCCTGAGAAGAGTTGTGTAGCGCCCCACGATTTCCTGTTTGACGCGCTTCGCACTGGCGAGCTATGTAGACAATGCAAGTACAGCCGCATCCGGTTTTTGAAACCTTTTAGAAATTTTCCCTAACATATTTTTTATTTCTTATACCAGTTCAATTTTTCCTTATATATAATATTTTTTGTGATTTTCTGCGATTACGTTTTTCTTTTTTCTATTTAATTTTCTTTGTCAGGTTTGTTTTTAAAACAGTTACATATTCAAAAAAATCTTTGGAAATTTCAGAAAATATTCGTGCTTTCACAAATATTTAGGAGTTCCAAAAATTGTTCTGGATGTTTTGGTTCAAAATTTTCACAACTTTACCAAATATTCCGTTTCCAAAATTGTTTTCAAATTTTAAAAAATGTTTGTGTTTTCAATTTTTGTTCCTGTTTCAAAAATATCATTCGGAATGTTCTTGTACAATTTTTTACAAACAATTCAGAAAAATGTTGAAATTTCAAGAAAATCCAGTTTTGAAATTATCTTCATGAATTTCGAAAAATGTTCACTTTTCCACCTTTCCGGTAGTTTGAGAAATAGTTTGAAATTTTCAGAAAATGTTCTTCTTTTCGTGTGTGCGGACCACAACCTGCCGCAGAGAGCCGCAGATAGTACCTCCCTTGCGCCCAAGCCTGTAAGGTGAAGGGTGGCACAATGGTTGAAATACCTGTGGGTTTAAACAAAGATAAATGTTTGACGGTTTTCTCCCCTGTCCTGGTGTTCGAGGGCCTATGCAGCGATCTTTTGAGATGAGACTCGCAAAGAGTAGCTTAGCCAGCTCAATAATTCAGGATGATCAAATAGTAAAACTTTCATTTATATTTAATTACCCACATTAAATTTTACTAATTTTTTGCTATAATATAGATGTTGTTGATAAATATCAGGGTGGTCCATGGACCACCCGGACCCCCCCTAGCTACGCTGCTGGCAAATACCTGGGAGCTTCAGTCACATGCTATGAAGGTTTAGTGGATCCAGAGATACTCGAAGCTCATGCTTGTTGTGAAAGTACATCACCAGGTATAAATTTGGAGCATCTACACCTTGGACTTAACAAATTTGACACCATATACATCCGCGGACGTGTCCGGACACGTCCTAGGACGCATCTGGACGTCCCTTCATATGTTACTCCGAGTATCCACAACTCTTAAATCCAGATTCTCAAATTCATGCAACTCCACGCACGTCGATCATACACGTTAATGTCTCACGTAAATAACAAATGTTTGATAATGAAAATAAATCGGTTACATAAAATTTATTTAAAGTGCACAAATCAATCATCAGCTCTTTGGTTTCCCTTGTAGGTCCACACATGGTCCACTAAATCACTGAGTAGCTGCGCGTGCATATGATGATCTCGAAGACTCTGATGCATATGTGTAGAAAGTTCATAAGCTGAACTGAATCTTGATCTTCTGGATTTGAACTTGTTCTCCTTGCGCTTAAAAATTATTGGTTTGGACAACACCATCATCCTCATCCTCGACAAACATGTTATGCAAAATAACACAAAATGTCATTAGTTGCCATAAAGTTTTTGATTCCCACATTATTGCAGCTCCACAAACAATTCCCGAACGAGGTTGAAGCACTCCGAATGCCCTCTCCACATCCGTCCTAGATTCTCCCCGCATGTTGCGAGGTGCTTTTGTTTCCTGCCTTGTCGTTCGGATATGGTCTTCACAAACGCGACCCGCCGAGGATAGACGACATCGGCAAGATAGTATCTCATGTTGTAGTCACGATCGTTGATGGTGTAGTTGCACGGTGGTGATTCTTCATTCCAAAGCCTCCTGAACACCGCAGATTGCTGAAGCATGTTGATGTCGTCGTGAGAATCCGACATTCCAAAGAAAGCAATGCCAAAACTAAAAGTCATGTGGTGCCAGCGCTTCTAGTATGATGGTGGGCTCTTCGGTGAAATGAATCCGATAAATCAAGGGGTAGATTTGGTGCAATTTACAATGGAATCGGTTTGTCGGGTCCGACATGATGAACGCACCTAGCCGTCACTACATCCGCCCCATATTGAGCTGGATATGAGAGGTGTCCGCGAGCTCAAACGTTTAAGGCCCATATAGGACGTCCGTCTCGGTCGTTATTTTATGATCGGTCACTATCCGGGCAGGCCGTGTAAGGTCCGGCTGTGTAGATGCGCTTATACCTCTAGCGTATAGAATTGCCACATATTGCACTGCTGCTGTCAAACATCTTGAGGAGGATTACTTGGGACAGTCGGCAATAATTATCCAAGACATCCGAGCAAGGCAGCTGCAGTTTGATTTCGCTGATATGGTGCATGCATGAAGGAAGAGACTGAAACAGTGAGCTCATGATCTTGCGAAAGCAGCGTCGTTTCTAGCAGCTGACAGACATGTTTGGTTAAACACCACACCTGATCTCATTCATGTAATAGTCAATACAGTTCCTTTTTTTTAGCGGGTGACTACAGTTTCGTGAATAAAGTGATGAACTCTCAAAAACAGAAAAACAAAACAAATCTATTGCTGCCGCGAGACGTTTTTTGCGGCGACGCTGCCGTTTGGTTCTACAAGGATGGCTGGTTGGTTTTTGCAGAGACCCGGGGTCATCTTCCTTTTCAAAAGAAAAAGATGGCTGGTAGGCAAGTTGCGCCATCGACGATCGGAACCTGCGCTCCATTTTTAGGCCGGATTTCTGCTCGAGCTCGTGCTACCCCTCCAGACGCAAGCGCAGACCCAAACGCCGCAGGCCCGATCGTCGTGGCTACACTTGGGATTGAAGAAGACCAAAGCAGCACAGCAACCAGCCACCTGTGGCTCGTGCATGTGTCGCCCTCTCCGTCTTCATCTTTCCCCGGCCCTACATTGTTTCCGCCATGGGAAACAAGAGGGTCCAGACCAGACCCAGGACACGCTTCTCTCCTTCTCGAGCTTCCTCCAGTCTCCAGAGAGAGCGAGAGAAGCCCGTTGATGTAATGTATAGGAGTAATTAAGTAGCAGTGAGACTGAAGAAAAGTGCCGCACATCTTTAGTAGTATTTCTTTGGCCACGCGACAAGCACGTCTCAGATCTACGTGGCCCACGCCTTCAATTCTCCGACGAAAACCTCTCACGGGCACGGCCAGCGACGTACGGACTGACGCCACGACGGCACGGGCCACCTGGCGCGCCGGTTGCGAGGTGCCGTAACTGCAAAACCAACTCCGGTCACAAAGGTGGCGAAAAACTGACAAGGAGGCGGCATGTCCGGCCCCTTTCGGAAACTGCACCGTGGTGCATGCTACTGACGTCGACCGGGGAAAGAAAAGAGGATGATGGCGAGCTTGCTGCACCCCCTTCCTTCTCACGGTGCCAACAGGCTTGCACACGAGCTACGTACATAGAGCATATACAAATACACCTGGCAGTGTCGGTAGTTGTTACTCACTGTACTGATTATGGCGCTGAGGGTGAGACCGTGAGAGGGATATGGACGACGCTTTCGAGTTCAGATTTTTCAACCTCAATTAAATTCCCAGACTAACTGATTAACGCAGCAGAGCATGATCGATGAGCTAGACGCACCAACGTTAACGCCGCGTATATATGTATGTTTCCTAGCTAGTTGGCACTGACAATGTGGGAGTGACGATCTATCGAAATTCACACGTACTACATTCGAGTTCATAGATATCAACACCCAGTTAATCCCCCGACTGGTTAATGCAGACGGTGGTCGACGAGACGCAGCACAAGTTAATTAACCAGTAGCCGTACGTCGTGTTCCGCTACGATCTCCTAATTGATCCAAGGCGACGTTGACGACGATCAAATCGCACGTATTCCGTACAGCACTACACCTTAGCGTGCCACTTAAGTCAATGGTACACAGTCACGGCCCCCGACCACGAGTTGCAAACGGACGTGTCAAGTCTTGAGAAAAACCTTACCCTTCTCCTCGACGTCCATCCATCACGAAACAGGTGAGCACCCAACATTTAAGACCGGACAGGTACACTGTTTTTCTGAAACGGATGGACAGGTACATGAATGGCCATGCATGCACGACCGAGAGCTAGCCAGCCAGACAGACGCACAGGCGATTTGATCAGCTTGCTGTTGCCAGATTCCTCCGTCCTAGAGGACACACAGGCACGCCGATTATTCCATCAAGAACTGTTAGCGATGACGATCCTGTGTGAGCCATGACTTGTCCGATTTCCCCTAGCTTGTCTCGTCCTCCATGCCACAGGTCGAGCAAGTTTCCATGCTCCCTTTTGCCTTTGCATTGCATCACCTTTCCTCGTTCACTCGTGGAAAGTTCGACCCCTTTGCCCCAAGGGGGACAAGCGTATCTCCGTCACCACCTCAAATTCCCAATCCCGTTTGACAAATTACACCGCAACAACGGCCTACCAGCTGCCTGCTCGTGCGGCCGTGCCGACACTTCGCCCGTCAACCCCTCGAATGCTAGCTACTTCTGGCCCGTGTCGAGTCGCCGTGCCACTAAACAAGGCTTCAATTAATTCGGATCAGAAGGTGCTTAAGCCTGACAGGGTTCTGGTACACGTAGGTTAATTCCCACGAAGGAGCTGGAATTCTAAAGGTCGACGTCAGCTGATCGAGAAGGATTTCACGGGAAGCAACCAGCGCGCATGCATGATTTCCACGGACCGTGCAACGCCAGCATATAATTGGTTTCATGGTCTGTGTTATGTGGTCGTGTTGTGTCTGATTAGATTTTAAAGGTGGTTGCGATGGGTGCGCGTCCTTTCACTGCAGATGTAATGGCTCCGAGTGATACATGCCCGATGGGAACCTTGGATTTGAGGTGGCACCATTACGATCACCGGCAAATTAATTAATTAATTAAGTAGCTATCGCTTGATACGAACTCTACTGTGCAATGAACTAGCAGTAGCACGATAACATTTTCTATGGCGTACACTGTATGGCAAATATTGTACCATAAAATCAAGACTGGTTATTGGTTAGATCAGGGAAACAGGAGCTTGAACACTTGAGACATCAATCACTGTTTTTTTTTTCAGTTGCAATCACTGAATTATTAGTCGGTAAGCTCACCCTCAGTCTCTCACCACCAAAGGATTCTGTTTCTAGATTGCATGCACCGTTGTCGAGTAAAACAATGATCAAAAGCTAAAAACCTTTAGTGAAAACCAGCATGTACATTGATTTCTTTCCATGGCAAAAACATGCAAACGGCTAGCTAGCTAGAGACTTTGGAGGCCGAAGAGGACAAATTCACAGTGATCTCATAACAGTTGCACAGTGTTCTTCGGTTTGTGCTACCTTACCAAAACACCCATATGACATCATCGAATCCAAATCAAAGCACCAACCTTAATTTACCCAGTACAAACTCTAATCAATTTTCTGTGAACAAGCAAGATAATCTAAAGAATCAGCACCTGCTATAGCTAGCCCTACCATGAAAAGGGCAGCCAAAATTAGGTGAGCCAGCTAGGGTGCCCTCTTGCAAAAGAAAGGTGGCCACTTCTAATTAATTAGTGCACGGCTTGGTTTGGTATCCTAAGTCGTCGTGATTAGTTTAGGGTTATGCGTGCAAAACAAGTGCAACCGCCTAGAGCACTGCACATGCATGCACCAACCTCCCATAATGTTTCTCTAAAATAAGAAAATCTCCATAAACTTAACAAAAATTAACGATCAACATGTGGCCACTTGAATACCATATATAATTGTAGTATATGATTAACTGTTAATTTGATATGTCATTATCAAGAGTTCGAGACTATGATCACTCCCTCCGTTCATAAATATTTGTTTTTTAGAGATTTCACTTCCTTACTACATACGGATGTATATAGACACAATTTCGAGTGTAAGTTTATTTATTTTGCTTCGTATATAGTCCGTAGGTGAATCTTTAAAAAGACAAATATTTAGGAACGGAGGGAGTATGAAGTATTATATTCTTATATTTGTGTGTGTGAAGTATAGTTCCGGCCTTGGGGCTTGCATAACTTCAAAGAGGAGCCACAGTCAGAGGCGGACGACATGATGGATACACATTCTGCTCTTTTTTTCAGCAAGCTTTCCTTTGTGGAGGAGGCAAGTCAAGATCATGGCTCATGTAAACTACTCCTATTTGGCATGATTTTTATGGTCCACAACGGGGACGTCCACTTGCGGAAACTAGTCGATTAAATTTGGTCACCCTACGTGTTTCACGGCGGTATCTGCATACAGTACGATCTAGGCACTCTCCCAGTACTAATCAATAAGCCAACGTCGACGGTGCCTCGTGTTGTTAATTTATGCATTAGAGGCTGTCGGTAAGAATGTCACTAGAATGGAACAAGTGTACTTGATGTACGAAAAGTGCCTGCAGAGGCCGAGCTCCAGTGAGCTTGTTACATTTTTTTCAGCCAAAATACTTCTTTCGCACCTCAAGAAAATCTGAAAGAAAGTATGTGTGTAGACATATATTTATAATATACATGTACAAAATTTCATGAACATATATATTAATATGCGATGTACATTAAAAAGACAAAAATACACATGTTAAATGGGCTTTTCCTTTGTTGTTTTTGGGCTAGATATTTGTCTTTTTTGTGTAGTATGCAAATAATCAAATTAGATAATGAAATTTTATACATACTTCAAGGATATGCATATGTGTTTGTGGAAAAAAGTTTGACATTTATTAAAATATCTAAATATATTTTGATTTTTTTTGCACACCGAGCTATGGACCTACAGTAGCCAGTAGGGGTGCATTTAGTAATGTAGGCGGGCATTCCGCATCCTGCATATCATAATATTAGTTTAAATTATGATAAAATTAAAAATATATAAATAACTTTGAATATTTTGACTTGGAAGCGGGGCGGATCGTGTGGCGCTCTATACTAGGTGTATTAGGCTGGTCGTAATGGTAGTATCATGTATGTCAACTAGGCAATTTTGATGAGGTGATATAGAATTAAATGATGAAAGAGAGAGTTGAGTATCATATTATGATACCGTATCATATTAAATGTTGTGCTACTATGTGTCATACATGGCAATAAACGATATATCCTATGATACTAACATATGATATATGCATTACGGGTGTAGTATCATACACTAGTATCATATGCATGATATTACTATATGATACTCCCCATTACAATCAGCCTTAGAGCAACTCTAACAGACCTCGCAAAACGGCCGGCCCGAAAAAAATCCGACGACTATGCGGGATTGGGCTCATTTTCCTGCCAGAACAGACACTCCAAACGCGGCCCGACCTGGAAATGTTTTGCGGTGGCCCGTAAACGCGACCCCTCGACCGGTATAACTGCGGGTTCGACCGCTGGATGTGGGTCGAAACCCTATCCCTCCGCCACCGCAACCCCCCCACCTCGCCGCCGGCGCCTCCAATCCGCCGCCGCGCGGCTCCATTACGCAGCGTAGCCGCTCCAATCCACCACCGCGCATTCCCGGCTCCGGTAGCCGTAGGGACGACGACCCCGAGAGGGCTCGTCACGTTAGATCCGACGCCGTCCGTAAGCGCGCCGCCCGCCGGTACACGCGCTGGGGCCTGACGCCGCCGCCGCCGCTCCTCCGTTGCGAGACAGAAGAGTACGATCGCGCGCGCGACCGCCTCTTCTCCGGCAGAAGCTCAATCGCGTCAAGCTCCCTCTCGTCCTCCTCCGTCCCACCGGTGAAGAGGGAGCTCGAAGAGCTCCCGTCGGTGAAGATGGAGCCGGAGGACGAGATGGTGCCGGAGCGACGTGCCGGGGCCGTCGTCGGACCGGAGGACTTCCTCCCTCCGACGGAGGCGGATAGCCTCCTGCCGTGCTGCTGGCGCGGAGTGCACGGGAGGTCGAAGAGGACCAGCATCGCCGCCGGAGGGAGGAGGAGATCGACACCGTGCTCTACGAGCAGGGTGTCGCGTCGGCCATCGCCTTCGGCCAAAAGGTGGAGGAGTGACGCCGCGAAGCTACTGCGCAGAAGCGCGTCTACGTCGAGCTCTCCTCCGACGAGGACGGCGAGGACAAGGACTGAACGTAGGCTGTCTACTACTGCACGAGCTCGATTCCGGTGAGCTCCATTTTGCATAGTGCGATAGTAGCTCTAGTAGGTGATGCCCCCTCTAGTACTGATGAATGTAATGTTGTATGACCATGAATGTAGTGCTGTATGACCATGACTGTGATTGAACATGCCCGCAAATGTTTATTTTTCAAATTATGCAGTTTCATTATACGAGTTCTGTTGTCCGGCGCAACTTTTTATCCCGCAAAACCCGTTTCAACGACCTGCAATCGTGAGAGTTGCTCTTAGTGTACTGCAGTTGTGATTTGAATTACATGCACGTTCAGTCCCATCCATAGTAGTCGTGGATGCATCGATTTCTCTGCCGATGGAGCAGGTACGGTTCGTGGATCAGTAACCGACAAACAGTTGTCAGCTACGGACGTACAGTAGCAGGTACGACGCTCGAAGCCATCGACCCGGCTGGTACGTACGTACGCCGGTACGCGCGCGTGTCGACCGAACTCCGGCGAGCCGTCCGACCACCGCGCGCGCGCACGGTTGGGCCAGCATGCATGGTCCGCATGCAACGCAACGCAACGCTCGCGACCGCGACCGGCTAGCGGACGTCCACGCGCCCGGCCGTGTGGTCGGCGACGGAGCTTTCTCCGGCTCACGCAAGCTTTCCCTCCTCCACTCTCCGTCCGGCGGTTCCCTTCCGATTGTGTTATTTGTGGGCTGTGGAGGTCAATTGTGGCCTTTGCAAGTCACCTCCCGGCGACCTCTCTCCCTCCCTCGGTGCTGGGCTCTCGAGTAGAGCGCCATCATCATTGGCCTAATCCCTGCAAGCAACGTACACTTGGCACGGCACTCACCGGCCGGTACTATGGTTGCATGCATACAACCGATGGCTCACGAAAAAAGCCAAGATCGACGTCGTGCAACCTTTATTTGCGTGTGTCCTTCTCGGCGCGCCAACCGGCCTGGCAGAAACAGAAAAACTGACGAGCATCGCATTAAGTGTCACGTACGTATGTACCTACGTACGTTCCATGCCAGCACTGCAACGCAAGCGTGCAACTCGTGATGCAACTCAAGTCCGAAGATGCATATGCATCTTTGCTTTTCGCCAAGGATTTGATTGCACTGTTGAAATTAATAATCAACCCAATCCTCTGAACATAGGAGCATATATGCATGCATATCGCACGACCACCGTAACAAAAATGCAGAACACGTGCGAGCTAGGTAGTAACAGTAATGCTGCGTGCTGGAAGGCTTCACAGTGGTGTTCATTGCCGGCCGGGCAGTCTTAATTTGGACTCAGTTTCTGTAGTATGCGCGTGGAGGGTCGAGAACCGGATGATTGCAGAATCGACCACATTTGACGCAAACGGCATCACAAAGCTGCCTTACAGGCGACGCATCAATACGGAGCATTGCCTTTTCCTCTCGAAAAAGGTTTCCCGGCTTTGTATTAAAAAGCAACCAACCGAACCCGAACCATTCACGAATAGGTGCTAGATGAAAACAGCACAGTCACGTCAAAAAAAAAGACAAAGAAAAAGCAAAATAAATAAATGCTCACAACATCGGATCAATAAAAACGAAGAAGCCTCGCGACCGCTGCGCCCACTAGGGATCCTCCACTAGGCTCCAAGACTCCGAAGCACCGGCACCAATCAACACCTTCAAAAAGGATCGCGACAATGACGGCGCTGCTGCCAAGGGTTTCCCCCGGTACACGACGAGGCGAGAGGAAGGGTAGCCCTCAACGCCCTCCCGGAAGGTCAGGTGGCACCCACAGGCGCCACCGTGCCCGTGTCGGCCACGTCGACAGGGGTTTCCCCCGGTACACGACGAGGCGAGAGGAAGGGTAGCCCTCAACGCCCTCCCGGAAGGTCAGGTGGCACCCGCAGGCGCCACCGTGCCCGTGTCGGCCACGCCGACAGGGGTTTCCCCCGGTACACGACGAGGCGAGAGGAAGGGTAGCCCTCAACGCCCTCCCGGAAAGTCAGGTGGCACCCACAGGCGCCACCGTGCCCGTGTCGGCCACGTCGACAGGGGTTTCCCCCGATCCCACACCTCGGGCACTCTGAAGCCTGCCACCAAACCAACCACCACCTTGCGCCAACGCGGTCTTGTGGCCCCCACGCCGTCTCACCACAACACCGCAAAGTGAGGACATCACGGCGATGATTCGGAGCCGAGACTAGGGCAACACCACCGTAGGCACGCGGGAGAGCTCAACCTCCACCGTCAGCGACGGTAGCCGTCCGGACGCAATAGCAGGAGCACACCAGGCCCGTGGTCCCATAGGCCCGGCCAAGCCCTCATAGGCCCGTAAAGCTCCTACCCTCGCGCTGCTGCAGGCACGCTTTCGGTGCCGCCACCCCACATCCGAGCTGCTCCTCCTCCTCATCGCGCAGCAGACAACGAGGCACGCCGGGGCGCGGCCCGCTAGGACCCAGATGGGGCCCGTCGGGCCCAGATCTGGGCCGGGGGCGCGACGCCGGCCACCCTTCGCTACCACGTCGCCCCGCCGCCAAGGAGCGGCGCCGACACCACGCCTGCAGCCAACCGTCGCCGCAGCACCGCTGGACCGCAGCCAAACCGGGCTGCACCGCCGCCGCCTCCCTGCCCCGGGAAGGGAGCACGCGCGCGCGGGGACAAGAATGCCCGCCGCCGCCGGCACCACCCAGGCCATCACCGGAGGCGACCGCCGGCGGTGGCGGGGGGGGGAGATGGGGGAGGAGGGAGCCCGCGGGAGAGGAGCTCGGGCTCCACCCTGACCACCTCCCGAGGAGGCGGCGCAAGGACAGATCTGGACGGGGGAAGAAGGGGGCGGAAGGGGACGGGGCGGGGGGCTAGGCCGGCGGCCGGCGGCGGCGGTAGGGGAGGAGGGAAAACCCTAGTCTCCTCATGTGTGGCGGGAGCCGAACTCTAGTACTAACATTGCCTTTTTCGGATCTCTCTTGCAACTGTATATGTCGGTCTACGGTTGAAGGGGCTCGTATGGGCAACCTCCTTTTCCTCAGTTGCGTGTTGTCCGCCGGCTCACCAGTCTATGGCTTCTGCGCGCCACCATTCGCTGATGAGCATGCACATAACCTGTTCGGTAAAATGTTGCATGCGGAGAGAGAGAAAATGAGAACCGAAAATGAGGACTCCGATTCTTGTGGGCAAAGAAAATGAAAGTCAAATCGGACACGCCTAGTCATTGATCGGACGTGTCTACGGACGCATGAGGGACCAAATTAGATGGGCATGGTTATAGATGCTCCTAAAACACATGCTTTTGTGAACCCTACCCATCGCGTTTTGCCATTTGAGTGTTTCTTCGTGAATGGCGCATAGGCGTGGCCAAATGAGTGACGAGTAAGAAATCTCATTTGCCCCAAATTATATCAAGTGAATCTAGACGAGCATGTTAACATTTTTTGTCACGGGTGAACCTAGTTAGATTATTCATCTTCATATATTACATGGGTTCAACTTCAGCGGTGGAGCCAGCTTGGTCGGACAGTCGGGGTAAAGTACACGACACTCCTGTCCGTTGGTTATTTGCCCCTGTAAATTGATGTCTTGCTCTCCCATTACTGTTATTTTTCATACGAGAAACCATGGCTGAGCCCGGGTAGTTGCCCCGGGTAGCCGGGAGGTGGTTGCGCCATTGTTCAACTCTGACTATCACAAATTTACTATCACTACTAAAAAACAGAGAATTTATCATCAGCTTCCTCTTTGCCGTCTGCTAGTGGACGACAAAGAAGGGACTTTGCTGTCTGCTTCCCAAAAGCAGACGACAAAGAAAGGACTCATGGCAAATATATGTTTTGCCATCAGTCCTTACTTTGTCGTCTGCTGGCGAACGACAAACACCCTAAAAGTGAACGACAAAGAACTCGCTGACGACATCTAAAAAGAAGGTAGACGGCAAAGTTTTAACCTAATGGCTTGGTCAAAAGAAATTGACGACCACCTCTCTCTTTGTCGTCTACCCCAACTCTCTTTATCGTTTGCCTCGAGGAAAGGCAGACGACAAAGCAAGGGGTTATCTGTCACACCCAAGATGCGACCCTATCCTTAATTTGGCACGAAGGCCTCGTCAGGGATAGAAGCGCATCTCGTCGTGTCGCAAGAATGGATATCGAAACAAGTACATGTACTGAAAAGAAGAGATATATATACAGAGTTGGCTTACACTCGCCACAAGCTACATGAGAGTCACATTAGTACATTACATAATCATCAAGAGTAAGAGCAGGGTCCAACTACGGACGAAAACAAACGAGAAAAATAAGAACGACGTCCATCCTTGCTATCCCAGGATGCCGACCTGGAACCCATCCTAGATCGATGAAGAAGAAGAAGAAGAAGCAACTCCAAATGAACAATCAACGCGCTCGCGTCAAGTAACCTTTACCTGTACCTGCAACTGGTGTTGTAGTAATCTGTGAGCCACATGAGACTCAACAATCTCATTTCCAAATGTATCAAGACTAGCAAAGCTTAATGGATGAGGTATGGTTAAGTGGTGAGGTTGCAGCAGCGGCTAAGCATATATTTGGTGGCTAAACTTACGAGTACAAGAAAATAAGAGGGGGAAGATCTACGCAAAACGGACGTGACTACTGATGATCAAATGAATGATCCTGAACACCTACCTACGTCAGACATAACCCCACCGTGTCCTCGATCGGAGAAGGAACTCACGAAAGAGACATTCACGGTTACGCACACAGTTGGCAAGTTTTAATTAAGTTAACTTCGAGTTATCTAGAACCAGTATTAAACAAAGTTTCCACGTTGCCACATAACCGCGGGCATGGCTTTCCGAAAGATTTAACCCCGCAGGGGTGCTCCAACTAGTCCATCACAAATTACCACAAGCCGCATAGAAATCCTCAATCACGAAGCTCGCGATCTCGTTGGATTCCCTAGTGGAAAACCTCAACTCTGAGATTACCCAAAGCATCACCGGAATCCCGATGCACAAGATATCTCGTCAAAGGTAAAACTAATCCAGCAAGGCCGCCCGGCCGTGTCGACGATCCCGATAGGAGCCGCATATCTCGTTCTCAGGACACGACGGATAAGCGAAGTGTACGAGTGCCAAACCTCGAGTTTCCTCGCGGTGGCCCCGCACAGTGCTCTGTTTTGGACCAGCACCATCAGCACTGGCCCTACCTGGATTATGTAGAATTACTCCTCGGGTAGCGCTAACTCCCTATGCATTTCAGTATTATCAAGTTATTATGTTGGGCAAATGTAGAACCAAAGTTGGGCCTTGCCAGACCAGCTTTAATCTAAAACGAATTATCAAGGGGGTACCCATAACAACCCCGATCGTGTTAGGAGCGCTCACTTATGGAACATAACACCGGTAGCCATAACTAAGGGGGCAAAGGTGGAACAAAACACCAGGCTAGAAAGGCCGAGCCTTCCACCTTTTACCAAGTATATAGGTGCATTAAATTAAATAGCATTAATATGGTGATATGACAAGGAACCCATGTTATCACATGGAAGCAACTGCACCTGCAACTAGCAACGCTATCAATAGGGTTAAGCAAGCAGTAACATAGCCAATCAGTGCTTTGCTAGGTCGAACAGGTTGAAGGTTATCATGGAATTGTTGAGAGGCTGATATTTAACATGTGGTAGGCAACGAGACATAATCGATAGAAGCGATAAAAATAGCATGATAATGATAGTAATGGTATCTAGGGAAATGATCATCTTGCCTGAGATCCCGCTTGGAAGAAGAATGCCTCCGTGAAGCAGACAAACTGACGTAGTCGAACGGGTCCTCACATCCGACACGCTTGCGGAACTCTATCGAGACGAAGCAGACCGGAAACACAAATCAACACACGAAATTCACCACACGATGCACAACACATATGATGCATGAGCAGCTGAATACATGCAAGTCACGACATGACAATTCACGCATACAGACACTAAACATTAAGTGAAGTTCAATATGCAACGAGTTGCATATTGACGAAACTCCACGTTTTTATCTAGTTCTATCCCGATTAGATACACGGCAATATTAAATGTGGTTAAACATGGTGAGAGGTGAAGCGTAATTAATCTACCTATCTAGGCATTTTAAATGAGGTCGGAAATGACATATAGCATCTCCGAGACGACCTCACATGTTAATTTTCAATTTTGTCCAGATCTGAACTAACGCCTTTAATTAGTTGTTAAACAGCAATACAAATAGGTTCACGTGATTCTACGCGTCATTTCAAGCAATCTACACATAAAGAACATCTCCAACTGAGCTACGGGTCAAAAGTTACAAGCACCGCAAGATATGATGGCGTGAATGCAATATGTGTGCAACGACGGCTACGAGCACTTCAAAACATACAACCAGCAATAGAAAATGAAACTACACGAGATTCTAAGCAAGTTTCATGTAGGACACGATCAAAACGGAGCTACGGTTCAAAAACTACGAGCAAAACAAGATATCGCTACAATCTGCCAAAATCAGCCACATAGCATTTTCTACGCCCCACAACTACGAGCTACACAACTCCGATACGCTCAAGCAAGGCATGGCACGAAAGAGGGAAAGAAGCACTACTACAAACAACTAACAACAACTAGCATGGCATCATGGATCACTAGGGAAAGAAGACACAAAATGGCATCTCACACACTATTTCAGACTTAGTGAAAATAGCACTTCATGAAGGTGCAGTTTTCGATCTGAAGCAATATTGACAGCAGAAATTGCTATAGCTACAGGACTCCAAATGGCATGAAAATTTACAGCATGCTAGAGAAACACAAGGGGTACAACTTACTCTGTTGGACCAACCTCAAAAGAGCTACAGATCACAAGATGCAAGCAAGACAAGACAGCAACAAAATATAACAGATTTCAGACTTAGAAATATTTCAGCTCCTCTAAAACAGCACTATTTATAGCAACTTGAGAGCAATCAAACCACACCTAAACATGCATTTCTATTGCAACCAAAAATACCAGGGGCTAGTCTAAACATCAAAGAACAACTTCCTAGTTGACAACTTCGTCAAACGACGCACGGAATAAATCCTACGAATTAAACATAAGGGCAACATGGGAAAATATCGCGCGAACTAACTTGCTCTAATGCTAAAACTAATTGCACAGAAAAATCCATGAGATTTTTCTACCCTGGAAACATATAAAATATGTGGGGTTTGCAACACAAAATAATGCCGCACATAAATGCGAGAAAAATAACATATACGCGGGAAAATAAATTACCGGCAAACCCTACACGTAAAAATACCAATGACCACTCTAAAATACATGGCATAATGGTCCCTAAAACATAGGCATTTTATCTAAGGTATACGGGTAATCCGGGCACGCGCGAAAAATAATACGGGCACTATTCTAAGGGGACAACACGTTACTCTAGGCAAACAGTGGGTCAAACCTCATCAAACATTTATCCAAGTTGCAAAAACGGATACTACGCGAAATTCTACACCAAATACATATCTAATTCATCGCGATCCAACTTACGGATAATAATCTACGGGCGAAAGAAATTAACTAATATTCCTGAAATTAACTAAATCGCAGGGGAAAAAATAGCTAAAATACTACGGGTCGAATCTAGGCATAATGGGCCTAACAGAGGCGCGCAACATAATTTAACATCGCATTGTGCAAAAAAAAAGAGTGCTCGGGTGTTGGCTCACTTTGGGCCGACCCGTTTGGTGGAGAGGAAGGCCGGCTCGGGATCCAGCTGGGCCGGCCCACAGCGGCTGGCGAGGGGACTGGCCGAAGGTCGTCGTCCTCCTCGTGCTCCACCTGGGCACGGGCTTGGGGTGGCGGCGGCCACATGCCCCAGGCGCGGCGGCCGGCGAAGGGAGCAAGGGGAGGCCAGATCCCGGCGGCCTCGGGTGGATCCGGGCACCGGGAATCCGTTCCCGGCGGTGCACAAGGCGGCCGGCGACTCGAGGAGCGACGCGGCGCGTAGAGGGCGGCGCAAAACGGGACAGGGAGGCGGCGAGGAGCTGCGGGCTCGGCTCTCCGCGAGCTATTGCCGGCGGCGGGCAGAGGGAATCCCTGGAGCGGCGCGGGCAGGCCGGCGGCGAAGGGAGCTGCGCGGCTCGGGGCAGCTCGGGGTGAGGCTGCTGCCTCGGGCGAGCGGGTGGCGGTGGCTTGGGGACGAACCGGGCTCGGGCGTGCCCCAGATGGGCTTCGCGGGCCCGGCGGCTGGAGAGGGAGAGAGGAGGCTGGAGAGAGAGCTAGGGTTAGGGGAGGCACGAATTTCGAGGTAGGCCTAGGGTTTGCTGTCTAAATAAGTGGGGAGGTCTATTTATAACAAATGAGGGGGCTAGGTTAGCCAGAATTTCGTTCCGGATCCAACCGTGCGGTCGGATTCGGTCGATTCCGAACGCGGGAACGGGTACGCGGCCGTGTCGAGGGGATAACCGGAGACGAGAGGGAGAACGGGCGGCGCGGCAACGAGTTTTAAAACACCGGCAAAGGTCCGACGAATAACCGGAGACGGTGCCGCTACGATCGTCCGTTCGGGTACCAGACGGACTCCGATCGCGACGAAATTCGACAGGCGGCCTGGCTATAACTAATCACGAACGCATGACAAGTTTCACCCCGATCAGAGAAAGTTTTCAACACACTTTTAAAACAAGGTTTTGACGATGCCGTGGGCGCGTGCGTGTGTGGTCGGGCTCAGAACGGACAACGACACGAACCGACAACTAACAACAGATGCAAGTTTTTTTTGAAAACTGGCGGCAACTGAATGTCGATGCAATGCTGATGATGCGCATGATGCGATGATGATGCAACAAAAGAAAATAGACAAACGACGAAAACGAAATAAAGGGGGAATCTTCTAGGGCGTCGGCATCGGGCTGTCACATTATCCCCCCGCAGCGCCCGACCCCACCCCACCTCCTCTCCTTCGGCCTCCTCTTGCGTGACACAACCGCCCCGACGCTCCTCCTTCTCCTTCCCCACTCCACCACCGCCTCCTCCTCCTCATCCACCCGCCGCCGTCGCCTCCTCCTCCTGACTGTCACCTCCTCCTGCCCCGGCGCCCCGGCGCCTAGCCGCTCCCTCCTTCTAGGTGAGTTTTTCTCTGTTTTTTTAGCTTAGTGCTAGATTAGTTAGAAAATAAATATGAAAAAGAAGAATAATTAGAAGAAGAGGAAAAATGAAAAGGAGGAAGAAGAAGAGGAGAAGAAGAGGAGAAGAAGAAAATAATAAGAAGAAAAATAGAAGAAGAGGAAAAATGAAAAGAAGGAAGAAGATAAAAGAAGGAAGAAGAAGAAGAAGAAGAAGAAGAGGGGAAAGAGGAGAAGAAAAGAAGAAGAAGAAGAGAAGAAGAGGGAAAAGGAAAAGAAATAATAATAATAATAATAATAATAATAATAATAATAATAATAATAAGACATGGTTGATAACTTGCTTGAGCATAATGGGTTAGGGATAACTTGCTTTAGGGTTGATATTTTGAAAGACATGGTTGCTTGTTGGTATGCTTGAGTATTAAAGTCTTCATGTCAAAACTAGACTGTTGCTTTGAACCATATAAAAGTCCAAATGTCCATGCTATAAAGAAAACAAATGTGATGAACATGTTAGGCAGCATTCCACATCAAAAATTCTGTTTTTAGCATTTACCTACTCGAGGACGAACATGAATTAAGCTTGGGGATGTTGATACTTCTCTAACGTATCTATAATTTTTTATTGTTCCATGCTGTTATATTATCATTCTTGGATGTTTTACAATAATTGTATAGTCATTTTATATCATTTTTTGGTACTAACCTATTGACAGAGTGCCTAGTGCTAGTTGCTATTTTCTGCATGTATTTTACATCGCAGGAAATCAATACCAAACGGAGTCCAAACGCAGCGAAACTTTTTATGGATTTTTTGGGCCAAAAGAAATCCAGTGGGCCATGAACGCACCTGAGGGGAGCTCCGATGGGAGCATAACCCACCAGGGCGTGCCTGGGGGCCCAGGAGCGCCACGGTGGGTTGTGCCCTCCTCGTTGGCCTCCTGCACCGCCTCTTTGCCATATAAATACCCCAATATTCCAGAAACCCTAGGAGGGGGACAAAAATCAATTCCAGCCGCTGCAGAGTCCAGAAACACTAGATCCAATCTAGACACCATCTGGGAGGGGTTCATCATGTCCATTGGTGCCTCTCCGATGATGCGTAAGTAGTTCTTTGTAGACCTACGAGTCCGTAGTTAGTAGCTAGATGGCTTCCTCTCTCTCTTTATTATCAATACAATGGTCTCTTGGAGATCCATATGATGTAAGTCTTTTTGAGGTGTGTTTGTTGGGATCCGATGAACTTTAAGTTTATGATCAGATCTATGTTTTTATCCATGAAAGTTATTTGAGTCTTCTTTGATCTCTTATATGCGTGATTGATTATAGCATCATATTTCTTCTCCGATATTTTGGTTTTGTTTGGCCAACTTAATCTATTTATCTTGCAATGGAAAGAGGTGCTTTGTGATGGGTTCGATCTTACGGTGCTTGATCCCAGTGACACATATGTATTGTTGCTATTAAGGATAACAAGATGGGGTCTATTTCTACATAAATAGATCTTGTCTATATTATGTCATCGTTCTTATTGCATTACTCTGTTTTTCCATGAAGTTAATACACTAGATACATGTTAGATAGCGGTCGATGTGTAGAGTAATAGTAGTAGATGCAGGCAGGAGTCCGTCTATTAATCTTGGACGTGATGCCTATATGATGATCATTGCTTGGATATCATCATGATTAATTGAAGTTCTATCAATTTCCCAACAGTAATTGTTTTCCCACCGTTTGCTATTTTTCTCGAGAGAAGCCACTAGTGAAACCTACGCCCCCAGGTCTCTTTTCATCATATTTTCCTTTGCGATCTATTTTCCTTTACTTTTACTTTTAGATCGATTAAACCAAAAATACAAAAATACCTTGCTGCAATTTATTTGTTCCATGATCTATTTATCCTATCTACCACTTTTACCTCACGTTATTTGCCTATCTTGAGGCGCCGTCCCAAAAGGGATTGACAACACCTTTAACACATCGGGTTGCGAGTATTTCTTATTTGTACATGCAGCCGCTTAAGGATGAATTGCAAGAAGCTTAGGATAATGGTTCAAGACATATGACGCCGCTAGAAAAGAAAACTTCAAAATGCATGTCGGCTACATGTACTCGATGCATGACTTGCCGGCGTATGCGCTATTTACTGGTTGCTGTGTGCATGGAAGGTTTTCGTGCCCCACATGCAAAATACTCTTCAGTTTCATCGACTCTAAGCGGGTTGGGAGTATTGTTTCTTCAATTTGCATAGACAATTCCTGGATCCTCCTCATGAGTTTAGAAAAGACAAGAAGAACTTTATCAAAGGTACAATTGTCAAAAACTGGGCACCACCTGCGTTGATAGGCCAATAAATCCTGGATCAGTTAAATGCTATCGACCGTGGTACTAGAGAGGCTGGCAAGTATGAGGAGGTGGGATTATGTATGTCCATGGTGTCACATTAGTCATAAAGAACTTATATACTTATTGCAAAGTTTTATTAGTCTTATGGCAAATCAAAGTACTACTTGCATGCCCCAAGGGAGAGAGTTGGCAGGAATTAACCATCGTGCGACTCCGACTCGAAACAACACTAGGTTTTCAACGAGGAATAGAAATGCTCCCACATCATCATGATGCCCTTTTAATTTTTCAAATGTTCAAGAAGTTTTAACTTCTCTTAATATCAATACCTCTCTGAATTAATATTTATGCACCCTCACCTTTTCATATCACCACATCAATATCATTAACCATAATCTATCTATATGTGCTACATGATGGTTTTAGTTATCACTTATTGAACACTCATTGTTTTTATCTAGTCTTATGACCCATGAAAATTACCTTCACTATTTGTCTAGCCCTCAAACAAATATAAGTGAAGAAAGAGAGCATATTATTTCTACAAAATCTACACGTCACCGTGCTCAAAAAGATATAAGTGAAGTACTAGAGCAACTGCTAAGCTCAAAAGATATAAGTGAAGCACATATAATATTCTAACAAATCTTGATGATGGTTTCTCTCTCTCAAATAGGTGTGTCCAGAAAATATTGATTGTGGCAAACTGAAAGTAAAATTATACAAAATCAAACGACGCTCCAAGCAAAACTCATATCATGTGATGAATAAAAATGTAGCTCCAAGTAACATGCAGATGAGTTGAGACGAAATATTGATGCCTTCCTGAGGCATACCCCAGCTTATACGCTTGAGTCTTCCTAACATATTACCTTGGGGTGCCTTTGGTATCCCCAAGCTTAGGTTCTTTCCACTTCTCATTCCTTTGTCCATCGAAATAATACCCAAAACTTGAAAACTTGAATCACACAAAACTCAAGAAAACTTCGTCAGATCCCTTAGTATAGGCAACATAATAAACACTTTTAGGTACTGTTATAAATTGATTCTTATTTTGTTTTAGCATAATATATTGTATTCTAACATCTCCATGGATTATACCCCCCGATATAATCCATAACGTAATCAAAACAAGCAAACTATGCATGCAAAAACAAAATATGTTTAAAACAGAACAATTTGTAGTAATATATTTAATTGCCAACTCATTTAACTCAAAAATTCTGTAATATAAGGACGAGCTAGGGAATTTGTATGTCAGTACCATGTGAAACATTCAGCTTAAAAAGACGTTCCAGTAAAATCAGAGAAATTCGGCAGTGGGCATCAAAGTTTTTGTTTTTGCACCGTATCAATTCTACTCATCATGCAAATCATCCCAAAGGCTTTACTTGGCACAAACACTAATTAAAACATAAAAACATAATCATTACATCAGCAATAATCATGTTATCACACACTAACAGAATTAAATTATAACTATTGGGTTGTCTACCAACAAGCTCTTTCTTTATACTCCTTCCGTCCCAAAATAAGTGTCGTTGATCTAGTATATTTTTTTACTAATTTAGTACTAAACCTGCGACACTTATTTTGGGACGAAGGGATTTCCATTAAGATAGGCTTGAAATTTCAATAACGCTCACATAAAAGACAAGAATTGAATCACAAACAAAGCATCATAAAACATGTAACAAGAACATTTAAGTCTAACATACTTCCTACGCATATGCGTTTTATAAGCAAACAATTTGTCAATATAAGAAGTGTCTAGCATAATCAAGTGGGAAGAATGAAGCATTAACAATTTGAATACCAAAAGAGATAAGGGGGTAACATGAAAATTTCTATAACCATATGTGCCTCTCTCATAATGATTACATGGAGGATCATATTCAAATTCAACAATATAGCAATCATGTTTTTCATTCAAGGAACTATCATGAATCACTTCATAAATTTCACAATTTTTCGCTTCATGATTTTCAAGCAAGACCTCATAAAGAAAATCTAGTGCACTCTCACTAGCAATTGTTTCAACATAAACAAGTCTTTTGAAAATATTAGCTAGTAGATGAGGATTCATTTATCTTTATTTTTCATTTACTTTCTTTTAGTGTGTGATAAAGATAGAGCTAGCATAGCTGGGCTATTAAATTAGAGAGCAAAGATGCAAACTAGTGACAAGCAAAACAAGAAAAGATAAATATTTTTGTATTTTTATTTTTTGATAAGACAAACTAAATATACCAGCAAATAAAAAGAGGAACATGTGAATGAAATTTTGTTTGGAGTTACTTGATAGTTAGTGATGACATTCCCCGGCAACGATGCCAGAAATCATTCCTGATACTTGTGATCTGTACTAGGTTTTCTGTGAAGAGGAACGGGTAATTGCAACACAATGTGGGTAAGTATTCCCCTCAGTTACGAAACCAAGGTTCATCAAACCAATAGGAATATCAGTCCACAATGTCTTCAACGGCTGCACACAAGAACAAACAACTTGCACCCAACGCGTGCAAGAGGGTTATGAATCCCCTTGATCTCGTTATTTGCAAGAGAATGAGGTGTGTAGGTAATTGTAAAATGCATAATAAAATAAAAGCAAATAAATGGTTGAAAGGTATTGGAGCTTTTAGCAATATGTTGTGAATAGACCCGGGGGGCATAGCTTTCCCTAGTGGCATCTCTCATGCAAATAAGCATACGGTGGGTAAACAAATTATTGTTGGCAAAACTGATAGAAGAGTGGATAGTTATGCGATTTTCACGGCAATAATCATGTAAATATAGGCATCACGTCCATAAACAAATAGTACGACTCCTGCTTGCACCTATTACTATTACTTCACTTCAAGAGCGCTTCTATGGTTGCCTCTCTACGCATTAAGTTCATGACGAATGAATTGTTGGAAATATGCCCAAGAGGCAATAATAAAATGGTTATTATCATATTTCCTTGTTCATGATAATCGTCTATTGTTCATGCTATAATTGTATTAACACGAAACAGTAATACATGTGTGAATAAATAGATCACAATGTGTCCCTAGCAAGCCTCTAGTTGGCTGGCTCGTTAGTCAATAGATGATCATGGTTTCCTGGTCATGGGCATTAGATGTCATTGATAACGGGGTCACATCATTGGGAGAACGATGTGATGGACAAGACCCAATCCTAAGCATAGCATTAGATGGTTTTGTTCGTATGCTAAAGCTTTTCTAATGTCAAGTGTCTTTTCCTTCGACCGTGAGAGTGTGCAACTCCCCGATACCGTAGGAGTGCTTTGGGTGTATCAAACGTCACAACATAACTAGGTGACTATAAAGGTGCACTACGGGTACCTCTGAAAGTGTCTGTTGGGTTGGTGCGAATCGAGATCGGGATTTGTCACTCCGTGTGACGGAGAGGTATCTCTGGGCCCACTCGGTAGAACATCATCATGAGCTCTATGTGACTAAGGAGTTAGTAACATGATGACGTGCTACGGAACGAGTAAAGATACTTACAGGTAACGAGATTGAACAAGGTATAGGTATACCGACGATCGAATCTCGGGCAAGTTCTATACCGACACACAAAGGGAATTGTATACGGGATTGATTGAATCCTTGACATCGTGGTTCATCCGATGAGATCATCGTGGAACATGTGGTAGCCACCATGGGTATCCAGACCCCGCTGATGGTTATTGGCCGGAGAGGTGTCTCGGTCATGTCTGCCTGTCTCCCGAACCCGTAGGGTCTACACACTTAAGGTTCGATGACGCTAGGGTTATAGGGAATTGTTATACGAGGTTATAGAAAGTTGTTCGGAGTCCCGGATGAGATCCCGGAGGTCACGAGGAGCTCCGGAATGGTCCGGAGGTAAAGATTGATATATAGGACGGATGGTTTAGGACACCAGAAGTGTTTCGGGCGTCGCTGGTAACGTACCGGGACCACCGGAAGTGGCCCCGGGGGTCCACCGGAAGGGGGCCACAACCCCGGGGGGCTAGATGGACCAAGTGATGGAGGGAACCAGCCCCTAGGTGGGCTGGTGCGCCCCCACACTCAGCCCAGGGTGCAAGAAGAGGGGAGAAGGGGGGGAAACCCTAGCGTAGGTGGGCCTAAGGCCCACCAGAAGGGTGCGCCACCCCTCCTCCCCGTCGTGCCCGCCGCACCTCCCCCCATCTAGGGCTGCCGCCCCTCCCAGTAGAGGGAAACCCTCAAGGGGTCGTAGCCCCTCCCTCCCCCTATATATAGTGGGCACTTTGGGTTGTTTGAGACACCAATCTTCCTTTCCCTCGGCGCAACCCTGCTCTTCTTTCTCCTCCTTTGTGCCGGTGCTTGGCCAAGCCCTGCCGGGAGACCTCGTCTCTCCATCGACACCACGCCGTCATGCTGCCGGAGATCTTCCCCAACCTCTCCCTCCTCCTTGCTGGATCAAGGTGCGGGAGACGTCACCGGGCTGCACGTGTGTTGAACGCGGAGGTGCCGTGGTTCGGCACTAGATCGGAATCACACCGCGATCTGAATCGCCGCGAGTACGACTCCATCAACCGTGTTCCAGCAACGCTTCCTCTTAGAGATCTTCAAAGGTATGAAGATGCACTCACCCCTCCCTCGTTGCTGGTCTCTCCATAGGAAGATCTAAATATGGTAGGAAATTTTTTGAATTTATGCTACGTTACCCAATAGTAGCATCGGAGCCAGGTTTTCTATGCGTAGATTCTACGCACGAGTAGAACAGAAAAGGTCGTGGGCGATGATTTGTCAATTGCTTGCCGCTACTAATCTTATTATTTTCCGGCGGTATTGTGGGATGAAGCGGACCGGACCGACATTACACGTACGCTTATGTGAGACTGGTTCCACCGACAGACATGCACACCGTGCATAAAGGTGGCTAGCGGGTGTCTGCCTCTCCTACTCTAGTCGGATTGGATTTGATGAAAAGGGTCCTTATGAAGGGTAAATAGCTTTGGCATATCATCGTTGTGGTTGTCACGTAGGTAAGAAAGCGTTCTTGCTAAAAACCCAAACCAGCCACGTAAAACTTGCAACAACAATTAGAAGACGTCTAACTTGTTTTTGCAGGGGTTGACATGTGATGTGATATGGCCAAAGTTGTGATGTTGCATGTATGATGTATGAGATGATCATGTTATTGTAATAGGTTTCACGACTTGCATGTCAATGAGTACGACAACCGGTAGGAGCCATAGGAGTTGTCTTAATTTATTGTATGAGATGCAACGCCATGTGCTTACTACTTTTACTTCATTGCTAACGGTTAGCTATAGTAGTAGTTGGCGTGACGACTTCACGGAGACACGATGATGGAGATCATGGTGTCACGCCGGTGACAATGATGATCATGCGATGCCTGAAGATGGAGATCGAAAGAGCAAAGATGATAATGGCCATGTCATGTCACTATATGATTGCATTGTGATGTTTATCATGTTTTTCATCTTATTGCTTAGAACGACGGTAGCATAATAAGATGACCCCTCTTAAAATTTCGAAAGCGTATTCCCCTAAGTGTGCACCGTTGCGAAGGATCGTTGTCTCGAAGCACCACGTGATGATCGGGTGTGATAGATTCTAAAGTTCGCATACAACGGGTGTAAGCCAGATTTACACACGCGAAACACCTAGGTTGACTCGACAATCTTAGCATGTACAAACATGACCTAGAATACAAGAGACCGAAAGGTCGAACATGAGTCGTGTGGTTGAATACGATCAGCATGAAGTTGCTCACCATGGTGACTAGTCCGTCTCACGTGATGATCGGACACGGGTTAGTCAACATGGATCATGTATCACTTAGATGACTAAAGGGATGTCGATTTAAGTGGGAGTTCATACTTAATTTGATTAAATGAACCTAATTGTCATGAACTTAGTCTAAAAATTGTCTTTATAAATATTGTAGATGATAACGTCAACCTCAATTTCAACGCATTCCTAGAGAAAAACAAGCTGAAAGATGATGGTAACAACTATGCGGACTGGGTTCGCAACTTGAAGCTCATCCTTGAAGCAGCTAAAAAGGCTTATGTCCTTGATGCGCCTCTAGGTGACCCTCCCGCTCCCGCAGCAGCCCAAGACATTCTGAACGTCTGGCAAACGCGGAGTGATGACTACTCTCTGGTTAGGTGTGGCATGTTATACAGTTTAGAAACGGGGATCCAAAGGCGTTTTGAGCAACACGGTGCATATGAGAGTTCCAAGAGCTAAAGCTAGTTTTTCAAGCTCATGCCCGTGTCGAGAGATATGAAGTCTCCGACAATTTCTTTAGCTGTAAGATGGAGGAGAACAGTTCTGTCAGTGAGCACATACTCAAAATGTCTGGGTTACACGGTCATCTGACTTCACTTGGGGTCGAACTTCCGGATGATGCTATAATTGACAGAATCCTCCAGTCTCTCCCACCAAGCTATAAAGGGTTTGTGCTGAACAACAACATCCAAGGGATGGAGAAGACCATTCCCGAGTTGTACTCGATGCTCAAGTCTGCAAAAGTAGAAATAAAGAAAGAGCATCAAGTGTTGATGGTCAACAAGACCACTAGTTTCAAGAAGGGCAAGGGTAAGAAGAACTTCAAGAAAGACGGCAAAGCCGTTGCCGCGCCCGGTAAGCCATATGCCGGGAAGAAGAAAAAGAATGGACCCAAGCCTGAGACTGAGTGCCTCTATTGCAAGGGAAAAGGTCACTAGAAGCGGAACTGCCCCAAATACTTAGCGGACAAGAAGGCCGGCAACGTTAAAGGTATATGTGATATACATGTTATTGTTGTGTACCTTACCAGCGCTCGTAGTAGCTCCTGGGTATTTGATACCGGTGTTGTTGCTCACATTTGCAACTCAAAGCAGGACCTGCGGAATAAGCGGAGACTGGCGAAGGACGAGGTGACGATGTGCGTCGGGAATGGATCCAAGGTTGATGTGATCGCCGTCGGCACGCTACCTCTACATCTACCATCGAGATTAGTTTCAAACCTTAATAATTGTTATTTAGTACCTGCTTTGAGCATGAATATTGTATCATGGTCTTGCTTAATGCGAGACGGCTACTCATTTAAGTCAGAGAATAATGATTGTTCTATTTATATGAGTGATATGTTTTATGGTCATGCTCCGCTGGTGAATGGTTTATTCTTGATAAATCTTGATCGTGATGTTACGCATATTCATAGTGTGAGTACCAAAAGATATAAAGTTGATAATGATAGTCCCACATACTTGTGGCACTACCGCCTTGGTCATATCGGCGTTAAGCGCATGAAGAAGCTCCATACTGATGGACTATTAGAGTCTCTTGACTTTGAATCATTTGACACATGCGAACCGTGCCTCATGGGCAAGATGACTAAGACTCCATTCTCACGAATAATGGAGAGAGCAACCGACTTATTGGAAATAATACATACTGATGTGTGTGGTCCAATGAACGTTGAAGCTCGCGGTGGCTATCGTTATGTTCTCACTCTCACCGATGATTTGAGTAGGTATGGGTATATCTACTTGATGAAGCACAAATCTGAGACATTTGAAAGGTTCAAGGAATTTTAGAGTGAGGTCGAGAATCAACGTGACAGAAAAATTAAGTGTCTATGATCTGATCATGGAGGAGAATATTTGAGTCATGAGTTTGGCACACACCTAAGGAAGTGTGGAATCGTTTCACAACTGACGCCGCCTGGCACACCCAACGCAACGGACTGTCTGAACATCGTAATCGCACTTTATTAGATATGGTACGATCTATGATGTCTCTTACTGACTTACCGCTATCATTTTGGGGATACGCATTAGAAATTGCGGCATTCACTTTAAATAGGGCACCGTCTAAGTCCGTTGAGGCGACACCGTATGAATTATGGTTTGGCAAGAAACCTAAGTTGTCGTTTCTTAAAGTTTGGGGCTGCGATGCTTATGTGAAGAAACTTCAACCAGAAAAGCTCAAACCCAAAGCGGAGAAATGCGTATTCATAGGATACCCTAAGGAAACTATTGGGTATACCTTCTATCTTAGATCCGAAGGTAAAACCTTTGTTGCCAAGAACGGATCCTTTCTAGAGAAAGAGTTTCTCTCGAAAGAAGTAAGTGGGAGGAAGGTAGAACTTGATGAGGTAATTACACCCCCTCTCGAACAGGATAGTAGCGCAGCGCGGGAAGTTGTTCCTGTGGCACCTACACCAACTGAAGAGGAAGTTAATGATAATGATCATGAAGCTTCGGATCAAGTTACTACTGAGCCGCGAAGGTCCACAAGGGTACGCTCCACGCCAGAGTGGTACAGCAACCCTGTAATGGAAATCATGTTGTTAGACAACGGTGAACCTTCGAACTATGAAGAAGCGATGGCGGGCCCGGATTCCAACAAATGGCTTGAAGCTATGAAATCCGAGATAGGATCCATGTATGAGAACAAAGTATGGACTTTGGTGGACTTGCCCGATGACCGGCGAGCCATAGAAAATAAATGGATCTTCAAGAAGTAGACTGATGCAAACGGTAATGTAACCGTTTATAAAGCTCGACTTGTCGCAAAGGGTTTTCGACAAATTCAAGGAATTGACTACGAAGAGACTTTCTCTCCCGTAGCGAAGCTGAAATCAGTCTGAATCATGTTAGCAATTGCCGCCTTTTATGATTATGAAATTTGGCAAATGGACGTCAAAACAGCGTTCCGTAACGGGAACCTTAAGGAAGAGTTGTATATGATGCAACCAGAAGGTTTTGTCGACCCTAAGGGTGCTAACAAAGTATGCAAGCTCCAGCGCTCCATCTATGGGCTCGTGCAAGCATCTCAGAGTTGGAACATTCACTTTAATGAGGTGATTAAAGCGTTTGGGTTCATACAGGTTTACGGAGAAGCCTGTCTGTACAAGAAAGTGAGTGGGAGCTTTGTACCTTTCCTCATACTGTATGTGGATGACATATTATTGATGGGGAATAATATAGAGATGTTGGAGAGCATAAAGGCCTATTTGAACAAGAGTTTTTCAATGAAGGACCTTGGAGAAGCTACATACATATTAGGTATCAAGATCTATAGAGATGATCGAGACGCCTCATAGGTCTTTCGCAAAGTACATACCTTGACAAGATATTGAAGAAGTTCAATATGGAAAACTCAAAGAAAGGGTTCTTGCCAGTTTTGCAAGGTATGAGATTGAGGAAGACTCAGTCGCCGACCATGGCAGCAGATAGAGAGAAGATGAGTTTTGTCCCCTACGCTTCAGCCGTAGGCTCTCTTATGTATGACATGCTGTGTACCAGACCTGATATAAACCTTGCCGTAAGTTTGGTAGGGAGGTACCAAAGTGATCCCGGTATGGAACACTAGACAGAGGTCAAGAATATCCTTAAGTACCTGAAAAGGACTAAGGAAATGTTTCTCGTTTATGGAGGTGACGAAGAGCTCGTCATAAAGGGTTACATCGACGCTAGCTCCGACACAGATCCGGATGACTCTAAGTCACAGACCGGATACGTATATGTTTTAAAGACGTGGCAGCATCTACATGTGAAGCGGAGTACATAGCTACTTCAGAAGCGACTCATGAAGGAATTTGGATGAAGGAGATCATCACCGACCTTGGAGTGGTTCCAAGCGTGTCGGGTCCAATGACACTCTTCTGTGATAACACTTGGGCCATTGACATAGCCAAGGAGCCCAGGTTTCACCGGAAGACGAAGCACATCAAACGCCGCTACAACTCCATCCAGGACCATGTCCAGAGTGGAGTAATAGAGATTTGTAAAGTACACACGGATCTGAATGTTGCAGACCCGTTGACTAAACCTCTTCCATGAGCAAAACATGATCAACACCATAATGCTATGGGTGTTCTATACATCACAATGTAACTAGATTATTGATTCTAGTGCAAGTGGGAGACTGTTGGAAATATGCCCTAGAGGCAATAATAAAATGGTTATTATCATATTTCCTTGTTCATGATAATCATCTATTGTTCATGCTATAATTGTATTAACAGGAAATAGTAATACATGTGTGAATAAATAGATCACAATGTGTCCCTAGCAAGCCTCTAGTTGGCTGGCTCGTTAGTCAATAGATGATCATGGTTTCCTGGTCATGGTCATTAGATGTCATTGATAACGGGATCACATCATTGGGAGAATGATGTGATGGACAAGACCCAATCCTAAGCATAGCACTAGATCGTATTGTTCGTATGCTAAAGCTTTTCTAATTCAAGTGTCTTTTCCTTCGACCGTGAGATTGTGCAACTCCCGGATACCGTAGGAGTGCTTTGGGTGTATCAAACGTCACAACGTAACTGGGTGACTATAAAGGTGCACTACGGGTACCTCTGAAAGTGTCTGTTGGGTTGGTGCAAATCGAGATCGGGATTTGTCACTCCGTGTGACGGAGAGGTATCTCTGGGCCCACTCGGTAGAACATCATCATGAGCTCAATGTGACAAAGGAGATAGTCACACGATGATGTGCTACGGAACGAGTAAAGAGACTTATCGGTAACGAGATTGAACAAGGTATAGGTATACGGACGATCGAATCTCGGGCAAGTTCTATACCGACAGACAAAGGGAATTGTATACGGGATTGATTGAATCCTTGACATCGTGGTTCATCCGATGAGATCATAGTGGAACATGTGGGAGCCACCATGGGTATCCAGATCCCGCTGATGGTTATTGGCCGGAGAGGTGTCTCGGTCATGTATGCCTATCTCCCGAACCCGTAGGATCTACACACTTAAGGTTCGATGACGCTAGGGTTATAGGGAATTGTTATACGAGGTTATAGAAAGTTGTTCGGAGTCCCGGATGAGATCCCGGATGTCACGAGAAGCTCCGGAATGGTCCGGAGGTAAAGATTGATATATAGGACGGATGGTTTTGGACACCGGAAGTGTTTCGGGTGTCGCCGGTAACGTACCGAGACCACCGGGACCACTGGAAGTGGCCCCGGGAGTCCACCGGAAGGGGGCCACGACCCCGGGGAGGTAGATGGGCCAAGTGAGGGAGGGAACCAGCCCCTAGGTGGGCTGGTGCGCCCCCCACACTCAGCCCAGGGCGCAAGAAGAGGGGAGAAGGGGGGAAACCCTAGCGCAGGTGGGCCTAAGGCCCACCAGAAGGGTGCGCCACCCCTCCTCCCCCTCCTGGCCGCTGGACCTCCCCCCATCTAGGGCTGTCGCCCCTCCCAGGAGAGGGAAACCCTCAAGGGGGCGCAGCCCCTCCCTCCCCCTATATATAGTGGGCACTTTGGGCTGTTGGAGACACCAATCTTCCTCTTCCTCGGCGCAGCCCTGCTCTTCTTTCTCCTCCTCTCTGCCGGTGCTTGGCGAAGCCCTGCTGGGAAACCTCGTCTCTCCATCGACACCACGCCGTCGTGCTGCCGGAGATCTTCCCCAACCTCTCCCTCCTCCTTGCTGGATCAAGGTGCGGGAGACGTCACCGAGCTGCACGTGTGTTGAACGTGGAGGTGTCGTGGTTCGACACTAGATCGGAATCACACCGCGATCTGAATCGCCGCGAGTACGACTCCATCAACCGCGTTCCAGCAACGCTTCCGCTTAGCAATCTTCAAAGGTATGAAGATGCACTCACCCCTCTCTCGTTGCTGGTCTCTCCATAGGAAGATCTGAATATGCGTAGGATTTTTTTTGAATTTATGCTACGTTACCCAACATGAATTTATGAGTGGAGTAAGATGACATGATGTAGACAAAGTAAACTCCACTAATACGAATAAAAACCATCGTTTTACCCTTAGTAGAGGAAACACAAAACACAACTTGTTCCCTTCTATCACTCGGATATAGAATCTCGCAAGGTTGAACCTACTACAACACACCTCTCTCACCGAAGAAATATCAATCTAGTTGGCCAAACTATTTCAACAGATCAGAGAGAATTACGAAGCTATCATAATCATGCACATAAGAATCATATTATATATCAAAGGAAACTCAGATATTTACCATGAATAATCTGAACATAAACCCACAATTCATCCTTCCCAACAAACTCACCGTACAAAAGAGATACATCATATGGATCAAAGCGAAGATGTGATGATCATTGTATTGAAGACCAAAGAAAGAGAGAGAGAGAGAGAGAGAGATGCCATCTAGGTACTACTATGGAACTATAGGTCTGTGGTGAACTACTCACACGTCATCATAAGGGCAACAAGGTTAACGAAGAAGCCCTCCGTGATTGATCCCTCCTCCGGCAGAGTGCCGGAAGGGAGCTCTAGATGGCCTCCTGTCGGAACAGAGAATTGCGTCGGCGTAAAAAGTGTTTCAGGGCCTCCTTTGGAGTTTTTAGGGTAAATATGAATTTATAAGCGAGAGAACGGGGTCGGGAGAGCGACGAGGCGGCCACAAGCCATCAGCGCCCCCCATTCACGGTCTTATGGCTTGGGGGGGGGGCCTCGTGTCCCTCCCGGCCTTATTCACATGCTCCACGGTCTTATTTTGGTCAAGAAAAATTCACAAAAAGTTTTAGGTCAATTGTGCTTTGTTTGTTATTGAAACCTGAAAAGTGGAAAAACATGCAGAAAACAACAACTGGCAATCGGCACCGAGTCAATAGGTTAGTGTTCAAAAATAATATGAATTGGTAGATAAGTGCCTAAAAAGTGTTCTAAAATGATAACATAATAGCATGGAACAATCAAAACCTATAGATACGTTGGAGACATATCACAGCACGGCAAGCTCCGGCTGGCAAGGTGGAGGCGGAGCAGACGGACGCATGCGAAGGGCATGGGGCGATCCATTCGAGGGTCGCACAGCCTCGGAGGAGGTACGGGTGAGTGACGGGCGCACGACGACACGGATCTGCCTGATCCGGGCTCAGGGCAGGCCGGATCAGGGTTCTGAGGGCCCGTGGCGACTAGGAGGAGGTGGAGGTATCACTTGGCAGCGAGGAGAGGTGGTTGGCGGCGCGGATCGTGAGGAAGGAGAAGGGGGCTTAAAATGGCATGGGAGGGATTCCTTTTATAGCAGGGAGGTCTAGGGTTAGGGAATTTTTCCGTTTTCGGACCCTTCGATCACGATAGGACTCCTTCGGCCATGAGGTAGGCTAGGTGGTTTGAGTTGGGAACTGTAGATGGGCTAGGTGGGGGTGATAGGGAGGTTTGCGGCCCGTGACAAGTTTTTCTAAAATCGAAACGTCCGCAATTAAACCGGTTATAATGCTGCTATATGTTTAACGGTTCGGGTATCGAACGACCTCCGAATGCTATGAAATTTGGGAGGCGGTCTACACTATATTAAGACCACACGCCAACTTTTAACCCATTCAGAAAAGGATTATACTTTTAATACCATTTTTTAGTGATGCCACGAGCGCGTGCGTGTGTGGTTGGTCTCAGAACCGAGAGAACCGACAACTAATAACGGATGCATGTTTTGAAAAATGACGACAATGGAGTGCCGATGCAATGCAGATGATGGGAATGATGCAATGATGAATGCGACAAACATGTGTAACACACGACGAAACTCGAAATAAATGAAAGGCATCTAGAGTGTCGGTGTCGGGCTGTTACAAACCCCACTTGTCATCTTTCGTAAAACAGGTGTTACTTAAGAACTAATAGAACACGCCGACAACCATGCACGATGACATGACTATGATGTTTGGGAAGATGCCGGCGGCGATCGAATCCAGCGATGGAGGCATGTCCGGAGGCTGTGAGGAGGCCGGCTGAGGGAACTACTGGATAACCTTGGCTCGACCGCGTCCCTGGCTGGTCTCTTAAGAACATATGGTTCCCGGAGATGCCGGCGACGATCATTCACGTGGCGGCTCTAGGCGGCGCAAGCGGGGAGATATATTGTGAGAGGGAGAGGGTATCCTAGTGTGCGAGGCTAAGGAGATCACTACGAGGATGATGGCCACGCCGTTGCACCTCATCAGGGAACACCAGAGTGAGGTCATGGCAGTGCTCGGAGCTCGCAGGGAAGACGACCAGAGGTCGGGGAGTTTGTTGTGGAGGAGGTCCACATCTTTTGAGGCACCTCAGGTTGCTCGTGAAGTGAAAGGGATCAGCCGGAGATCTTCAACGGGGTCAAATCGGTGACGGCGGTCTGAGGCAGGAGGTGGGGAAGATGCATCATGGAGCTACGTCCTTACCTTCTCTGTCAAATTCGTAGGTTGGGATGACGAGGGCATCTCATAGGAGCTTCACGGCGAGGTGGCGATGCCGGGGGTTCCAGTTGGCCACATGACTGGATGACGACGACGGCGACACACTCTCCTCCGTGCTTGCGGGGGAGGTCTAGAGGGCGTGAGTGAGAATGAGGGCGTCAACGGAGGCCGGCGACGATGTCGTCATGGGAGGCCGGCGGCGGTGCAAGGCGAGCTAGCGGCAACGGCGGCGACCAGACCCGGCCTCTGAGTTCGCCGGAGGGGAAAGAGATCGTGAGGTAGGGAGAGAGAGACGCTTTATTTATTTTGTTTTATATTTTTTTTAGGCCCCACTTACATACGTGGTTCAATGGTTAGGGCATTTCGAATATGTGAATGTCTTCCAAAATTATGAGATTTATTTTAGGATCTTTTTCATTTATATCCCTAATTCAAATCCAGTACTTAGATTTGTTCATAATTTGAAGCATGCTTAAATTTATCCTTCTACCGTTTAATGACCTTACACAAATGCCCTTTTGTTCCGTTTCAGCCCGGTCAAAAGGGTTTGAGGGTCCGTCTTCGCTGCCCTAATCATTGAACCACGTATGCATGCAAGTGATTGCCCACACAACATGTAATTGTAAGAGCATCTCCAACAGCCGCGCTTCGCGTCGCGCGCAAAAAATTTGTTTGCCGCGCGCGCTTCGGCTAGTTTAGAGCGGCCGCCAGCGCTCGCTCCAACAGCCGCGCTAAAATGCAGCGCGCGCCGCTGTTTGAAACATTCATCAAAATGCAATGAACATGTGAAATTTGACACAAACAAGTCGATGAATAAAAGTTCATGCCCACATGTTCAAAATCATGCCCACATGTTCATCCAAACAAGTTTAAAATGCAAACTAAAGTTCAAGACACAAATGAAAGATACAAATGGTCATCCGCGGCGGCAAGAAGAGGCTGCGCACGAGGCCGATGCTCGGCGGAGCTCCGGCGGTGGCGGCGGCGGCCGGGGGGAGGGGTCGCGGCTGTACAGTGGGGTGAGCGCGTGCGTTCATGGGTGCAGTTCGTCGGCGCCGGCGCGCGCGGGGCGCAGGAGGCGGAGAGGAGAGAGTGCGGCGCGAGCGCTCGAGTGTGGCGCGCGCGGAAGCGGGCGCCCCAAATACACCGCGCGAGATAGCGAATCCGACCTCGCGCCCACCTCCTTATAGCGCGCGCACGGTTATTGCGCGTTCGCTGGAGCCACCCGTCGGATTGCGTGCGCGCTAAAATGGTCTAATTTTTGGCGCGAAGCTTGTTTAGCGTGGTTGTTGGAGATGCTCTAAGACTGATCAAAAGTGCATGCAAATGCTTTGGTCACGCAACATGCACGTTTCATATCGGCCCTGTTTGGATCCATAGGCTAGAGTTAGTTTGAGCTAGTTGGGGCTCAAATAGCACTAAAGTATCCAAACATGAGGGTTAGATTGGAGCTAGTTGCATCTAACCCATCAAAAAAAAACTAGCCCACCCAAGAGGTGCTAATTGGAGCTAGTTTTCATGGGACCCACTAAAAAGTCACTTTTCTCTCTCTATCCACCAGGTAATGACCCATTAAAAAATCATTTTCCTCTCTCCATCAAGTACAACTATTGTCAATCTAACCCTATCATCCAAACACCTCTTTGGCTAGAGTTAGTTTAAGTTTAGTCATGAGCTAGAAACTAACTCTAACCTCTAGCTAAGTTAGAGTATCCAAACAGGGCCATCGATGTGGTATTGGCACGCACTTTTACTTCTCGGACGACATGTTCCAACGCCGGTGACATATGGACTGAGGCCAACAGCAGGGGTGATGTAGCGCGCTCGTTGTGAAGTATCATAACTACAGTACAAAACTACTCCCTCTGTTCCTAAATATAAGTCTTTCTAAAGATTTCACTAGTGGACTATATACGGATGTATATAGACATACTTTAGAGTGTAGATTCATTCATTTTGCTTCGTATGTGGACCATAAGTGAAACCTCCTAAAAGAATTATATTTAGGAATGGAGGGAGTAGCTGCTACCTCTGCAAGATGAAAGGTGGTCTTCACCGTATATTATTCATCAGCTGTTACACACACATATATACACAGAGAGGACTACATCGGTACTAGCGCCGGAGGTGGTAGACGTGCGTAACGGCACGGCTGCATGCAGGCGCGACATGCGCAGGAGGAGCGCATGCAGGGCGACGTGCGCGGGGGCAGCTCCTTCCGCAAGACTCGGTCAGGGTGCAGGCGTGGACGTCTTCCAACAGCCCCCCGCAGTCGAAACGGGGTCGTCGACGACATTGAGGCTGGACCTGAACTCGATGAAGACGCTCGTGGGCAACCCCTTGGTGAAGATGTCGGCGAACTGCGACGTAGTGGGGACATGGAGAACGCGGACATCTCCAAAGGCGACGCGGTCGCGAACGAAGTGGAGGTCGATCTCCACATGTTTGGTGCGCTGATGGAGCACCGGGTTGGAGGAGAGGTAGGTGGCTGATACATTGTCGTAGTAGATGACGGTGGCGCGCTCCGGTGGCCGCCCGATCTCCTGGAGGAGCTGCCGAAGCCAGCACGATTCGGCGACCACATTGGCCACCGTGCGGTATTCAGCCTCCGCGCTAGACCGGGACACGGTTGTTTGCCGCTTCGACGACCAGGACACAAGGTTGTCACCGATGTACATGCAGAAACCAGATGTCGACCGCCGAGTGTCAGGGCAGCCGACCCAATCGGCGTCAGTGTAGGCGACCAGCTGGGACGAGGCGGAGGGTCGGAGATGAAGCCCGAGGTGAGTGGTACTGCAAGGCACCGGCGAGGCTGCGAAACAGAGAGGGATCAGTGGCGGGGGCGCCGGCTGTGGCAGACAGTTTGGCTTTTGTGTCAACGGGAGTGGAGATAAGTCATTGGCTTTAGTTCACATGTGATGGTGTGGCCGACGGGTAAGTCAGCGTAGGGAAACTGATCTTCGTCAAAGACGACGTGGCGGGAGGTGATAACGCCTCGGGTTTGAAGGTTGAGGCACCGATATCCCTTGTGTTCGAGAGGCAGGCCGAGAAGGACGCAGCGGACCAAGCGAGGGGCGAGTTTGTGTGGCATGGTGGCGTAGAGATTTGGGTAGCACAACCACCCAAAGGCGCGTAGGGAGGAATAGTTGGGGGAGGTGCCGTAGAGAAGATAGTAGGGGATTTGATCATAGATGGCGCGGGACGGTCGGATGTTGAGCAGGTATGTGGCGGTGTGAAGGGATTCGACCCAGAAGGGGGGTGGCATGTGGGCTTGGAGTAGAAGGGTGCGGAGGATGTCGTTGGTGGAGCGAATAGCGCGTTCTGCTTTCCCGTTCTGTGGAGAGGTGTGGGGGCAAGAGAGACGGAGGGTGACACCGCGGTCGTAGAGGAAGGTGCGGAGGCGAACGTTAAGGAACTCACCGCCGTTGTCACATTGCACACACCGGAGGGCGACGTGGAACTGGGTGAGAGCGTATGTGTAGAAGCGTTCGAGGGTGGCAGCAGCGTCAGACTTGTTACGGAGGGGAAAGCAAGTAATATTTATAACCAGAGAAACTCGCAGTGGGAGAAGTCCAGAGATCACAATGTATGAGTTGAAACGGAGATGTAGTAAAGGACGTAGATTCGGGAAAGGGTAAACGGGCCTGACGGCCTAATTGACAAGCATCACAAGCACCACGCGGGTGAAGTTGTTTATTACAAGGTGGTAAGAAATCTTTTGCTAAACGGGAAAGAGAGGCGGCGCTGGGGTGGCCGAGCCGTCGATGCCAGAGGGTGCCGACACCCACGGAGAATGCGGCAGTGTTGGTGGTGTTGCCGCCGGAGAACGAGTACAGCTGGCCGTAGCTACTGGAGCTCATGAGCGGGGTCCGAGTTGCTAGATCCTTCACAACAAAACCAAAGGGGTAAAACTCAATGGTGACAGAATTGTCAATACAAAAACGACGGACAGAAATAAGATTTGTGACAACGTGAGGAGAGTAGAGGATGTTGCGGAGATAAAACGGGCCAGAGGTGAGTTTGGCAGAGCCGGTGGCAACAATGGGAAGATGAGACCCATCCCCGACAATGATGCTGCGAGAGGAGTGCTTAGGGGGAGAACAGAACGAGTCCAGGTTACCTGGGTTGCCGGTGACATGGGACGAGGCGCCGGAGTCAAGATACCACTCGCCGGGCTGGTGAGGCTGCTGCATCGTCATGTTTTGCATGGCGGCGATGAGGCCGGCTTGGTCCCACGAAGAAGGCGGTGGAGCGTTGGCGGGGGTGGGGGCGCCGGGATAGATGACGGGGTAGGCGTGGGCGGGGTTGCCAGGGCGGGGCCCGAGCACCCCGGCGGCGTTGGGAGGTACCCAGGGTGCATGGCCCTGGGGAGGGAAACCCCACGGCGCAAAGTACCCCATCCAGGGGGTGTGCCCCCCGGGAGACAGATGCGGCTGGCCGCGTCCGCCGGTGTGGCCACGCCCGTTGCCGCGTCCGCGACCACGCGCCTGGCCGCGTCCGCGGTTGGGGCCGCGTCCGCGAGGGGCGGGATCGGCCGGTTGTTTGCCGCGGTCACCGCGGTCACTGAAGGAGTGGGGAGCACTCGAGGAGGAGCCGGTGCCGGTGGACGGGCCGCCGCCGCCACCGATGCCGATGGAGAGGGCGGTGGACCGTCGGAGCGGTCGCGTGCGTCCTGCTGGATCTCCTCGAGGAGGAGGCGCGACCGGGCCTCGTTGAAGGAGGGGAAGGGGGTCTGCATGGGCAGAACCGTGGCGATCACCTGATAGCGGCGGGAGAGCCCGTGCTGCAGCGTCAGGGTCCGATCCTTGACGGGCTCATCAACGTCGGCCAGAGCATCAGCCAGCACCTTGAGGCGGGCGCAGTACTCGGCCATGCGGAGGTCGCCCTGAGAGAGAGCGCGGAACTCGGCGGAGAGGTGGACCGCTTGCGCCGGCTGGTGAGCGAGGAAGAATTCCTGGAGCTTGTTCCAGGCAATGAAGGCGGTGTTGGCGTCCCCGCGGATGACCTCGTAGAGGGCATCGGTGATGGTGGTGTAGAGCAGCAGGAGGAGGGTAAGATCGGTGTGGCGCCAGGCGGGGGTCTACTGGTCGGGAGCGGAGTAGCTGGTGATATGGTGTTGCACGGCGTACATGGTAAGGACGCAACGCCAGAGCTCGCGCCACTTGGAGTAGCTACCGGACTGGACGTCCAGCTTAAAGGGAATAAGATTGCCGATGTTGTGGAGAGAGTGGATGGAGGGGACGGTGGTGGCTGAGGAGGAGGCCGTGGCATCGGCAAGGATGGGAGTAGCCGGCAGGGTCATGGCGGAGGAGGCCGTGGCTGGGGGGACCGCGGCGACGGGGGTGACGAGCTTAGGCGAGGAAAGCACCGGGGTTGTGAGGGGAGGGGAGTCGCCTGGGTGTTCACCGGAGAGCGCGTCAGAAGCCATGGCCGAGAAAAAGGAGGAAGGGAGGAGGTGTGGCTCTGATACCAAGATGAAAGTTGGTCTTCACCGTATATTATTCATCAGCTGTTACACACATATATATACACAGAGAGGACTATAACGGCACTAGCGCCGGAGGTGGTAGACGTGCGTAACGGCACGGCTGCATGCAGACGCGACGTGCGCAGGAGGAGCGCATGCAGGGCGACGTGTACGGGGGCAGCTCCTTCCGCAAGACTCGGTTAGGGTGCAGGCGTGGACGTCTTCCAGCAGTGCATGTCGGTCACAAAGGTGTGCGCCCATTTAAAAAAGCTGGAAAAGAGGTGACATGGCCGATCCTTATTGGCACGCACGGTGAATGCTAGTGACGCCGACAGCCAAGAAAAGAGGAGGATGACGGCGACAAAACGACGACATACAAGAAACGGTGAATGCTTGTCAGTTTATACAAGTAGGCGAGTAGCCAAGTTCGTCCTACATAGAGTCGCAGAGCATAGACACCGGGTACTGTCGGTAGTTTCTCACTCACTCACTGGTACGTTATCGCACTGAGAGTGCGTGAGAAGGATGGACGACGCGTTTCAGTTCAGCATTTTCAACCTCCATTAAATCCCTTGATTGGTTCATGCAGACCATGATCGACAGGCCCTTCCGCTGAAACAGGTGAGAGAGCACGAACAATTTTAGCACCGGCAGATCGTTGGTACATGCATGGCCAGACGTACAGACGATTTGATCAGTTTGCTGTTCCCAGATTCCTCCGGGACGCGACGCACACGAACATGGCGGCTAAGCTCACGTGATTGTTCCTTTGAAACTGTTGGCGATGATGGTTATCCGATTTCTCCTGTCCACTAGGAAGACCATAGTTTCCATGCACCTTTTGCAACAGCATCAGCTTCCGTTCAATCGTGGAAAGCTTGATCCCTTTCTCACAGGGGGGACAAGGCGTACCTCCATCAACCCCTCAAATTCCCTATGCTGTTTGACAAATTCCACCGCGGCAAGCTGTGCCGCAACAACGGACTGCTTGCTACTCCAGCTGCCTGCTCGTGCGGCCGTGCCGACACTTCGCCGGTCAGCCCCCCGAGTGGAACCTGGGCCCGTGTGGAGTTGTCGTGGAACTAAGCAAGGAGGGCCACAGCTTACAGTAATGTAATTAGCCTGACAGGTCAGGGTTCCCAAGAAAGAACTGAAATCTCGAGAAGGATTTCGCGGGAAGCAACCGGCACGGCATGCATGATTTCCATGCACGCACACCTTGCTGTTGCTGCAACGCCGGAATATTATTGGTTCCATTGCTTCTGTCGTCGTGTTGTGCCTGATTAGATTTTTGAAAGGTGGTTGCGACGGGCGTGCGTCCCTTCGTGGTCGTGGAGCAGTAATAATTGCTCCGACTGATATATACGTGCATGATGGGAGCCTTGGATTTGAGGTGGCACCATTTGGATCACCAGCTAATTAATTAAATTAATCAATTAAATTACTCAACAAACCGCTTGATCGGAGCTGTACTGTGGAATGAGATAACATTATCTGTGGGCCGGGTATACTGTATGGCAAATATTCCATCAAATCAAGACAGGTTATTGGTTGTCTGCGTGGAACAGGAGCTTGAACATTTGAGAAATCAATCACTGAATTATTAGTCGGTAAGCCCACACTCTCCACTCAATGATTCGGTTTCTAGAATCTAGATTGCATGCACGGTTGTTGAATATACAAACTCCTGATCAGAAGCTGGCCACCGTTAGTGAAAACAATAAGTGCATTAATTTCTTTCCACGACAAAAACATGACAATGGCTAGCTAGCTATAGACTGTTTAGCGGCAGCAGAAAACAAATTAGCAGTTGCACAGTATTCTCCGGTGTGTTGTTATCACCTTACCCATACCGAAGCAGATGTTACAATACATGGTACCAGTCCAATCTCAAAGACTCTAGCAAACCGACGCAAAGTCATCATCAACTCAAGCAACAACTATTTAGATTGCATGCACAGTTGTTGAATATATCAAATCCAGATTATAAACGAACAATCTTTAGTGAAAACAACACGTACATTAATTTCTTTACATGACAAAACATGCCAATGGCTAGCTTGCTAGCTAGAGAGCTTAGAGGCAGAAGAAACAGATTAACTGTTGTGCAGTGTTCTTCAGTTTGCTGTTATCATCTTACCCATACACAAGCTTATGTTACAATACATGGTACCATTCCAATCTCCTATACTCTAGCAAACCGACACAAAGTCATCATCGACTCAAGTAACAACTATTTGGATTTCATGAAAACATCAATATGACATCATCGAAGCCAAATCAAATCACCTACCTTAATTAACCAGCACAAATCACCTAAGCAGTTTTGTGTGAACAGGCAAGAGATGGTCTAAATTAAAGAATGCACTAGCTAACCCTACCATGAAAAAGGCAGCCTAAATTAGGCGAGCTTAATTAATTAGTGCAAGGTATTTAGTTTTCATGCATGGCTTGACCAACTAGCTTTCCTCCAGCCAATGTACCGAACGACTTAATCATGCGGGTTACTCATGCAAGACAAGTGCAGATCACGCCATCTGTTGCGACGGCAACGGCCTAGAGCACTGCACATGCATGTGTCAAACTTCTCTCCATAATTTATGTCTAATTCTTTTAAAAATCTCCATGAGATGAACAAATTAATGATCAATCGTGTGCAATGGCGAGCTAGCTTGTAGGCACTGTGGGCCGTGATTCATCCAGAATTTAGAAAATTTATTTAGTATGTATTAAATTACTACAAAAGATTAGGTTGAGTTTTTTTTTCTTGAGGTGTGCACACCCTCCATTTCTTTCCTAGCTTCGCCACTCATGTGGCCACTTTTTTTTTTTGAACCGGGCAACCCCTTTCCATTACTCACATAACGGAAATACAAAGTTCAAAGTTCAAAAAAGGAAACCAGAAAAGGAGTGCGAGTTCAGAGCATTCTTGGGAAACCTACACATAGACACTCGTCATCGAGCAGCCTATCGCAGGGCAAAAACCCAATAACACCCATATCACGCACAAACCATCCAAATAGGTTTAGGGAAACTGTAAGTAAAAGCAACATAGGTCACCGCCTGAAATCACTCCACACAGGGAGAGCCACCAAAAAGCAACTAGGCAATACCAACTACACCCATCAACAATCCTCCTCCGGGGCCGCACAGATCCTCAGCATGTTCGACGCGTTCCTCTTCAGCATCTTCGCCCCCCCCCCCCCCCGCTCCAGCGCCAGTTTGTCTTTCCCTGTTAGCAGCCCTGCCCAATATGTCAGGAACCCACAAGCAGAATAAACAACATCAAAAGGGGATCCCAGCTTCTTTTTTTCAAACGTCGCGCGATTGCGGCAATTCCACAATGCCCAACATATAGCAGCCATACCACAAGTATAGAACCTAACTCCATAAGGCATATAGGCAAAGCACCAAGCATAAATGATATATAGGTGTATACGATTATCTGTCAATTTGACATGGCATGATTGAGATTCTGATCTATGGAGTATTAATACATTCTTATATTTCTTGTGTGTGATTACTTTAGCTTTGGCCTTGCATAACTTCAAAGAGGAGCCACAGCCCGAGAGGCGGACGACATGATGCAAATGTAAAGTCAATTTCTTCTATTTTTTCCTTCCCTTTTCACTTTCCATTTTGGAGGAGGCAAAAGATCAGAGCTAATGTAATAACTCTGGCAGGACCTTTTGGTGCAAAACAGGGACATGCACTTGTACTCCCTCCGTTTTTAAATATAAGTTTTTTTAGACATTTCACTAGAGAACTACGTGCGGATCAATATGAATGAATCGATACTCTAAAATATGTCTATATACATCCGTATATAGTTTTCTAGTGGAACCTTTAAAATGACTTATATTTAAAAACGAAGGAAGTAGAAGCTAATCGATTAAATTTGGTCGCTCTAAGTCTACGTGTTACATGGAATCTCCAGTAATAATAACATAGTGGTTATTCCCTACCTACAATATTTTGGTGCGCATACTAGCACGATATAGTATCACCCTCCAGTAATAATAATAAGCATATGACGATGCCTCATGTTGTTAATGTATGCACTCAAGACTGTCGGCAAGAATGTCACTAGTATATACTCCAGCACTGTAGTACGTACAACCTTACATAGTGTAGTACTTCGATCTGGTCCAAAATAAGTGTCGTGGTTTTAGTTTAAAATGACACTTCTTTTGGATCAGAGGGAGAAGTATATTAGTGTACTGCAGTTATATTAGGACTACAATTAAATTAACGTCAAATCTTGGTATTCGACATACAAAATGGAGCTCAACTTGGTGAGATGAACTATATATTCCAGACCTGACATCTGAATCACATGCATATTCAGTCTACATCGCAAATTAGGTCGAGTACATCAGAAATTGCCTTTGGCTCCCGAGCTCTCTCGAGGCCTTTAAATTCAAACTCCAAATTTTGTGAAAAAAAACGTATTTTAATATTTAAAAAAATTCTGAAAACAATTACATAGATAGATGAAGGTATAATACACAAGTGTGTAAATTTTCAGAACAAAATACATTGAAATGAGGGCTGTGCAAAAAAGATAAATCTGAAACTTTTTAACACATGTTAATATTCATCATTTCGGACCATAAATTTGTCTTTTTTGTACATGCCGCGTTTCAAAGTACTTGGACCTGAAATTTTACACATACACGGATCACATCCTTGTTTAATTGTATATATTTTTAGGATTTTTTAAAACTAAAATTTCTAAATTATATTTTTTTCAAAAATTTCGGCCTCCATAGCTCCGGGGAGCCAAACGTCCGTTCTCCGAGTAGATGCACTACCTAGTGTACTAGGTATAGGTAGTTATGCATGATTGATCTCTCTATTGATGGAACACACATATGGTTACGATTCGTGGATCAGTAAGCGACAAACTTTCACATCCCGCCCTTTGGTCTTGTCTGGTTTCAAAATGTGAGTGATGGTCTAACTAGCTTGGAGCAACTCTAGACGTTTGATTTGTGTCCAATCATTGTAAGAATCGTTGGTACCGTGATCGATACACACAAATGTACACTAGTAGTTCGTTTGCGTCTGTAGTCTGTGCTGGTGATGATACTGCTAGTGTTTCTTTAGTGGTTCGTTTTATGTCTGGGACTTGTTGTTTCTTTTGATGTTGCAATCTCGGCTGTAAAACTGACTTTCCGTGGCTTCATTAGCAATGATAATGGAGCTGGGAGGGAGGAATTCCTTTTATTCAAAAAAAAATGTACACTAGTTGAATCATCATCGTTCAAATTTATGGAGCTCACCCAAAAACTGTCCTCATAGTCTTTTAATATGGAGGACATGGATTCCCGCCCCCCCTAATAAGCATAAGTCCCCTCTCCGCTCCCACGACCGCGTCGCCCCCACGGGCGACCAGCCGCGGCCTACCTCCCCCTTCCTCCAGCCCCGCTCTCTCCCCCCCCCCTCCGCCGCTGTCGCTAGCACCCGCGGCCGGCCTGGCCCCGGGTTCGCTGGTGGCGGCGGCCCCTGGCCCTTCCCCTTCCTATGGCTCTTCGACGCGGGGCGGAGTTGCACCAGGGGGTGTGCCTAGGCGGCGGCGTTCCAGGTGGCGGCAGGGCTCCCGACGCGGCGTGGGCGGACGGCTGGGCGGCGGCGGCGTCGTTGGCGGAAGGGTGACGCTGTGGCGAGATCTGGCGGAGGCCTTCCAGTCCAGATCTGGGCCCTACGGGGCCCATCTGGGCTTGGGCTGGACAACGGCGGAGCGGGTTTGCGGCGGAGCTTCCGGGAGACGGGGGAGCAGCGACAAGCGGTTGGGTGCTGGCGGCGCCGTTCCCAGCGCGCTACAGCATGGCCGGCTGGACTTAGCGGGCTCGTTTCACGCCCGGCCGGGCCAGGGGTGGCCTGGTATGCCCTGCTGCCATGTCCGGTCGGTGATCGCGGCGGTGACGGAGGCGCAGACCTCGCGCACGTCGGCGGTGGAGGTGGATCTCCTCCGGCTCGGTTTCAATGCTGCTGCTTCATCGTTTGGCGCAGCTCTTCGGTCTCTTTGGCCTAGTGTTGGTGTTCGCAGCGAGACTGCCTGGATGGTGGCACAATCGTGCTGGCGCATGGGGTTTGGCGATGGTTTGGCTAGTCAGCTCCGGTTGGACGGTGGGGTGTGGAGTGCGGGAGAAATCCTTGCCGGTTCGTCCGGCTCCGATGCGGTGACACCGGCGGGTGCCACCATTCCTTCCTCAAGGGTGTCGGTGGTAGCCATCCCCTACCTCCTTCCACATGCTGGGGAAAATCCTAGGACTCGTCCGTGCAGAAGCGTCGTCAACGTCACATCCCTTCTTGGAGATGTTGCTTGACACGCGGCGGATCGAACCCTCGTGCTGTGGGGGTTTGTCTCCGGAAGGCGCGACGATGGCGGATCATCCACTCTTTGTCGAGATAACACTATTGGCATTTGTTTCTTTTTCATTTTTTGGGCTTGATGTGTTGTTCGCCCCAGCAATGATCTTTGTACGGTGTTGGTTGCTTTGTATATAAAATGGGGGGGGGACCCTTTTCGGTAATATGGAGGACACGGAGGCTAGTTTGAAGTTCGCTCCAAAGCCAACCACCGCTCCGAGGAGGGAAACAATGACGCCGCCCATGACCGGCACCACCGACATAGAAGATTGCCGGAGAGGTGTGATGTGACCGCCAACCGCCCGCCACATTTATGACGAGGCCACTCCCTCGAATATCATGGCAGCCTATCGGATGGTCACTACACGGCATCCTGATGAGTTATGAGGATGCCTTGGGTTGTTAATTTGTGCATTCAAGCCCATCAACAACATTATGACTACTGTATATCATAGTTAATTTATGCACTAGGAGCTCGCGCTAAAAGTGCATCCATCGAGGCATGGCATGGCCCACATTGCCGTCGGCCAACCTCTGAGCTTGGAGGAGGAGGATGAGATGGCTGACATGGAGGCGATTAACCCCGACCATCTAGGACGAAGACACCCACTTGCTCTCGATGGAGAAGGCAGACGAGTAGTTCCAACTTTACCGTGCCAAGGAGAGGGAGCACCTCACAACGAAGGTGCGGCTCGAGGCCGAGCACACGGGCGGTGCCGCCTTTGCCAAGTTCGTTGCCGATCCTACTATCATGGCGGAGAATGGCTCCATCCTTAACTCACTCCATTCCGAGCGGGTGGTGGTGGCGAACCGACAAAAATCCACCTCCGCGACGTCAAGTGGGAAGTGCTCTTCGCGGATGACATTGATGACAAGGAAACATCCTCAATTCGCCCAACCGCCAACGACCACGAGGGTGGCGGCTCCGGCAAAGGATTATTTGAGCTCTCCTCGAATGATGAGTGGGAGTAGGGTGGTATCTAGTTTACATTCTTTTTTTAGTGTAGCTCGTTTTTATCTACCTATATATAAACTATGTATGAAACCGACGCTGCATGATTTTGTATGAATTTAAGAGTTGAAAGATGTTAGGTGCGGCTGCCTGGTTGAACAAATGGGGTCGACATGCTCCTATCCATGACGGATGCGTCCACAAACATATATGCAGTCAAATTAGACAACCGTGGTTGAAGATACTGTAACATGGTAGGGTAGGCGTATATGATTATACTGCAGTGCTATAACATAACTACTCCCTCTGTCTCAAAATAAGTGACGCAAAATTTGTACTAAGTTAATATAAATTTTGTACTAGATCAGCGACATTTATTTTGAGACGGAGGGAGTATAAACCATTGGCATATCTTGGTATCTTCAACATGTGAAATGGAACTAAACTTGATGAGATGAACTACTAGATATTCCGGTCCTGAAATCTGAATCCGCATTTTCAGTTTAATTAGTCTACATCGCAAATTAGGTGGAGTACATAAATTAGCTATAGTATGTTTTCTTTGTAAATAAATATAAAAGCATTTAGATCACCACTTTAATGGTCCAAACACACTTACATTTCTTTACTTAAGGAGTACGTAGGTACTGGTACTCGTGCATGCATTGATTTCTCTACGGATGGAGTACGTATACAGGCATTGATTTCTCTACGGACGGAGTACGTATACAGGTAAGCTTCTTCGATCAGTACCCGACAAACTTTCACATCGAGGCGACATGATTCGCCACACGAAACTCCGAACGACTATGATATGATATGATCCCCCGCGCCCTTCGGTTTGGTTTGAAAATGGCAGTGATGGTCTCTAGACTAGATAGCCCACACACTCGATAGGAAAACGAGAGGCTGCCTACCTCCGGTGAAGTAGCTTCCAACTTTGCCAAAACGAACAGTACTGTACTTTTACTAGTCGACAAGCCCACGACTGCAAGCATGCATCTCGCCAAAGAACATGCACCCATGGATGGGTAACGGATCGCTCCAATTCTGCGAAACGACTGCCGGTCATCACCTACGAAGCACCCATAGTTCAGAAATTTGTGTTTCGTTGTTTAGAACTTCGTCGATACTCCGATACGTTAGAGTATCACATTTTTCAATTTAAAAATAAAAGAAAAAATGGCGATACGGGTATCTTCGAACTATCGCCGTTGAGTATTGCTCATGCCATGATGAATCGTTGATCTGTTCACATAGATAGTGGACATGTGCTGTATTGATGTAGTAGTTGGATAAAAGTGATTGCTATGGATGCTGCTTGTTGGTTAAAATTGCTTGTTGATGCTATTGGCTTGCTGCTTGTTAATTTTTGTGGCATAAAATTATTTAATGATGTTGTTGCTGCCTCCTATTGCTAGGGAAGAAGATACAACTATAAACCTTGGCATGTTTTAACTTTCTCCATCATCATTTAAGCATTATTGATGTGTATAGCTTGCTGATTTTAATTATCGTCATGTTCATAGGTGAGAGTTTCTATATATGTATTGTTATGAGAATAAAGAGCTCAATGAAGATTGTGCTTTTTATTGTTATCAAGAAAAACGTCGAAAGAACAGTAGTACCCCCTCCATTATTTGGTCCACTCATGCAATCCAAGCTTGCTCTTTATATATGTTTGTCATTTGACAATCTCAAGTTTCTTAACTTTAAAAAGTTTGTTTATTTTATGTTGTCATGTTAATAGGTACTACAGTTTAAATTGGATTGGGACAGTCTATGACCGATTGGCGGTGTTAGACCATCTTTAGCAGACCCCATATAAAGCCAGCCCGCAAAAGTCATTTACAATTCGCAGAAAAAGGGTTTTGCGGGCCGGCGCGGGAGCGGACAAAGTTAGAGCAACTCTAGCAGACCCTGTATAATTGCGGCCTGCAAACGCGTTTTACAGTTCGACAAAGTGGAGTTTTGTGGAACGAACTGTTGCGCTACAGAACAGAACCCGTATAATCAAACTGCATAATTTGAAATAAAAACATTCGCGGACGAAATTGGAACCACACTCATTGAGAGCTTTACATAGAACATGATTATACAAACTACATTCAGACTGCATCACTTACTTGAGGGGGGCAGATGTCAAGCAAACCTACTGGAGCTCATCGGAGCTCACCAGAGCTACTAGCTATCCTACCGCACTATGCAAAATTGAGCTCGACGGAGTCGAGCTCGTGCAGTAGTAGATGCGCAGTGCACTCAGTCGTCGTCCTCGTCGAAGGAGAGCTCAACGTAGATGCGCTTCTGCGCAGTCGCTTCGCGGCGCTACTCCTCCACCTTGTGGCCGCAGGCGAGGGCCGACGCGACACCCTGCTCGTAGAGCAGGGTGTCGATCTCCTCCTCCCTCCGGCGGCGCCGTTGTTCCTCTTTCGCCTGTCGTGCACTCCGCGCCAGCAGCACGGGCAAAAGGCTATCCGCCTCCGTCAGAGGGAGGAAATCCTCCGGTCCGACGACGACCCCGGCAAGTCGCTCCGGCACCGCCTCGGCCTCTGGCTCCATCTTCACCGACGGGAGCTCTTCGATCTCCCTCTTCACCGAGGGGAGGGAGGAGCACGAGCGCGAGCTCGACGCCTCGAAGGAGCTGCCGGAGAAGAGGCGGTCGCGCGCGCGGTCGTAGTCCTCTGTCTCGCGACGGAGGAGCGAAGGCGGCGGCGTCCGGCCCCACGGCGTGTACCGGCGGGCGGTGCGCTTATGGGCGGCGTCGGATCTGACCCTCTCGGGGTCGTCGTTCCTACGGCTACAGGAGTTGTCCATCAAGGGCGGTGGAATGGAGCGACTACACGGTGGTATGGAGGCGCGCGGCGGCGGATTGGAGGCGCCGGCGGTGAGGTGGGGGGACTTTTCACGGCGGCGGAGGGATAGGGTTTCGACCCACATACAACGGTCGCACCCGCAGATATAGCGGTCGAGCGCTCGCGTTTACGGGCCACCGCAAAAGTTTTACGGGGCGGGCCGCATTTACAGTATCTGCTCTCCCAGAAAAACAACCCAAACACGTATAGTCGTCGGAATTTTACAGTTCCACGATTATACGGGTCTGCTAGAGATGCTCTTAGACCCCGCAAAATAGACTCGCAAAAAAGGATATTCGCAGAAGATTCTTTTTACGGGTCGACAATGCGAGTTCTGCTCGGGCGTCGCTGTGTCGACCCACAAACCGGAAAACCTCCCAATAAGCGAATTTGACAGCGATTCCGACAAATGAGTTCAAATTTAAACAATAAAACATAGTTCGCATGCAAAATGGAAGCATACTTTAAAAGACAAATGCAAAAGAACTTCATGCATCCTGGTCGGTCTTCACTCCGCACCATCAAGGTCATCGTCGCCCCCGAATCCATCGATTCCCCTGAATCCATCGTCGACACTTGTTCCAACTCCAGCACCGAAATCATCGACGATATTGGTTTTCATTCCGATGAGAAAACTGATGGGGAACATCGCATGGGAAACAAAAATTTTCCTACGCGCACGAAGACCTATCATGGTGATGTCCATCTACGAGAGGGGATGAGTGATCTACGTACCCTTGTAGACCGTACAACAGAAGCGTTAGTGAACGCGGTTGATGTAGTGGAACGTCCTCACGTCCCTCGATCCGCCCCGCGAACAATCCCGTGATCAGTCCCACGATCTAGTACCGAACGGACGGCACCTCCGCGTTCAGCACACGTACAGCTCGACGATGATCTCGGCCTTCTTGATCCAGCAAGAGAGACGGAGAGGTAGAAGAGTTCTCCGGCAGCGTGACGGTGCTCCGGAGGTTGGTGGTGATCTTATCTCAGCAGGGCTCCGCCCGAGCTCCGCAGAAACACGATCTAGAGGAAAAACCGTGGAGGTATGTGGTCGGGCTGCCGTGGAAAAGTCGTCTCAAATCAGCCCTAAAACCTTCGTATATATAGGTGGGAGAGAGGGGACCTTGCCTTGGGGCTCAAGGAGCCCCAAGGGGATCGGCCGAGCCAAGGGGGGAAGGTCTCCCCCCCCCCCAAACCGAGTTGGACTTGGTTTGGTGGGTGGGAGTCCTTCCTTCCCTTCCCACCTCCTCTTTTTTTTTTCTTTCTCTTTGATTTTTCTTCCAATGCGCATAGGGCCCTTTTGGGCTGTCCTACCAGCCCACTAAGGGCTGGTGCGCCACCCTCAAGGCCTATGGGCTTCCCCGGGGTGGGTTCCCCCCCCCCCCCGGTGAACTCCCGGAACCCATTCGTCATTCCCGGTACATTCCCGGTAACTCCGAAAACCTTCCGGTAATCAAATGAGGTCATCCTATATATCAATCTTCGTTTCCGGACCATTCCGGAAACCCTCGTGACGTCCGTGATCTCATCTGGGACTCTGAACAACATTCGGTAACCAACCATATAACTCAAATACGCATAAAACAACGTCGAACCTTAAGTGTGCAGACCCTGCGGGTTCGAGAACTATGTAGACATGACCCGAGAGACTCCTCGGTCAATATCCAATAGCGGGACCTGGATGCCCATATTGGATCCTACATATTCTACGAAGATCTTATCGTTTGAACCTCAGTGCCAAGGATTCATATAATCCCGTATGTCATTCCCTTTGTCCTTCGGTATGTTACTTGCCCGAGATTCGATCGTCAGTATCCGCATACCTATTTCAATCTCGTTTACCGGCAAGTCTCTTTACTCGTTCCGTAAAACAAGATCCCGCAACTTACACTAAGTTACATTGCTTGCAAGGCTTGTGTGTGATGTTGTATTACCGAGTGGGCCCCGAGATACCTCTCCGTCACACGGAGTGACAAATCCCAGTCTTGATCCATACTAACTCAACTAACACCTTCGGAGATACCTGTAGAGCATCTTTATAGTCACCCAGTTACGTTGCAACGTTTGATACACACAAAGTATTCCTCCGGTGTCAGTGAGTTATATGGTCTCATGGTCATAGGAACGAATACTTGACACGCAGAAAACAGTAGCAACAAAATGACACGATCAACATGCTACGTCTATTAGTTTGGGTCTAG